>NC_079190.1:487796870-487876870 GCF_029499605.1 Hyla sarda | reverse complement strand
GGCCCGGACCACCCTGACAGGTAGGGGGAGAGATGCGGGTGGTGGTGGCGGAGGCGGCCTATGGCACCGCAAAAGCCACTGCAGTGCATTGATTTAAAGCGCCCGCTTTAAATCAATGACCTGCAGCGGTGTCGAGGGGGGATAAATAGCCGATCAGCTCAGCTGCTCAGCGTTTGGAGCAAACTGTTCCGAACGATGGAGCCGGCGCCGGGAGCTCGTGATGTCCCAGCCCCGGACCCCTCATGACTTCACGCTCCGCCCCCTCAATGCAAGTCTATGGGAGGGGGCGTGACAGCCGTCACGCCCCCTCCCATAGACTTGCATTGAGGGGGCGGGGCGTGATGTCATGAGGGGGCGGGGCTATGATGTCACAAGCTGCCGGCTCCAGCGTTCGGAACAGTTTGTTCCAAACGCTGAGCAGCGGAGTGCCCCTTTAAATTCTCCTCCTCTGACTTTTATTACTTTTTTCACCCTGGGGCTTTATGAGGGCTCATTTTAATTAAAAAAATTTTTAATAAATTTTTTTTTTTTTTTTGCATTGTGATCTGTAGTTTTTTATCAGTACCATATTTTTAAATGGGACTTTTTGATGGCTTTTTATAAAAAAAAAAAATTAAAATAATAATAATAATAATAATAAATTCTGACAAATGAGGTGAACAAAAATCAACGGTTCAGACATTTTTGATATTTTTTAAGGTTTTTTTCCTCCTCGCCTTTTCAGTGACATAACTTTGATTTTTCCATCCGCAGACCCATGTGAGGGCTTATTTTTTGCATGACCAATTTTACTTCGTAGTGACACCATTCAATTTTAGCATAAAATGTACGTAAAGGCAAAAAAGAAAAAAAAAAAGAGGGGGGGGGGGAGACGACAATTTTGGGGGGTTTGTTTTTACGCAGTGCGCTTTTTTTCAGTAGAAATTACACATTGGGGGAGATATATTAAAACCTGTCCAGAGGAAAAGTTGCCCAGTTGCCCATAGCAACCAATCAGATCACTTCTTTCATTTTGCAGAGGCCTTGTTAAAAATGAAAGCGATCTGATTGGTTGCTATGGGCAACTTTTCCTCTGGACAGGTTTGGATAAATCTCCCCCATTACCTTTATTCTGTAGGTTCATACGATTACAACTATACCCAATTTATATAGGTTTTAGCGTTTCAGAGGCCTTTTCAAAAACGAAAGAAGCGATCTGATTGGTTGCTATGGGCAACACAGTAACTTTTCCTTTAGACAAATTTTGACAAATCTCCCCCCTATGTATGACCTTTGGTAAGAAAATTTGTATGCTTAAAATTGTCCTCTTCTGACCCCTGTAAGGCCCCTTTCACACTACAGGTATCATCCTGCTTTTTTACTGCTTTTATTTTACAATAACGGATGGAAAAACTGATGCAATAACTGGTAATAACGGATGATAACTGATGACCATCATCCGTTATTTTTAATGTTTTTTTTCTTAAAAAACCCCTGATGTTGTTCATCCGATATTACCAGTTACACCAGTTTTTTTTATCCGTTTTTTAACCCTTTTTTGTAAAGCTGTACTGAGCATGCTCAGTACAAAAACTGGATGTTAAAAAACCTGACAATAACTGATAACGGATGTTTTTTTTGAACATCCGGTTCCCATAGAGTTCAATCTTAAATTTTAACGTCCGTTTTTTCCACCATTTTTTTGGTTGGACCAAAAACGAGTGCATGCATCGTCTTTTGTGCCGGCAAAAATAACTGACATTAGTAAAAACGGACATGACTGATGCAAAAGGACGGTCAAAAAATCCCATTGACATAAATGAGATTTTTTGATGGCCGTTTTCAGGCCTTTTTGCTGGGAGTAATAACGGAGGTTTTTTACAGGATGATCCCTGTAGTTTTAAAGGGGCCTAACTCTTTCATTTTTCTGTATATGGGGCTGTATAAGGGAGCATTTTTTGGGCTCATACCATTGTCCAAGCATGCTGGGAGTTGTAGTTTTACAACAGCAGGGGGCCCACAGTACGGAGACCACTGCTATTTACAGCGTGGAGTGTATTCTTCAGAGAAAAACGCCTCACGTGAAATCCCATGTTTGGCATCCGAGAATCCAGCAGTTTTTACTGTTTCTCCAGCAGCTATGCCTCCCATTCTCCCTATACAAATGCACACTTGCCTCAACTGAGTGTGCATATATTCTGAATAGGGTGAGGACAAGTGCTGGGAAAGAAGGTCTGGGAAGATTTCACCCAAGATTTCCACTCAATGGCTGATCCTGCAGGACTCCTGCTAATGGGAACGGAGTTCTCTCTTTGGAAAAGGTGCAGGAACTCCATCCCCACACGTTCCTGCAGGACTTTAGCCCTGGTGGGGACCCTGAGAACAGAGGTATTGGGCATGTTAAAATACAATGTACCCAGCCCCATCTGTTTTCTCCTTCCATTTGTGCCACCATACATGTTTGATGTCAGGTTTGGTCAATTTACAGGACCGGCAGACTATCTGATGGGTATAGCGTCGCCACCTGACCGGTATTTTACCGGCACAGCCGGTATTTTGGCCACCCTTTCAGTATTTTTATTTGAAATACCAGCCATGCAATGGCCAGTATTTATCCAACCAATCCTCCAGCTTGTGGATTGTGGCACCATATACTATACCAGTGTTTCCCAACCAGGGTGCCTCCAGCTGTGGCAAAACTACAACTCCCAGCATGTTGGACTAGATAGTAATATATATTGTATACGTCAGTGTTTCCCAACCAGATTGCCTCCAGCTGTTGCAGAACTACAACTCCCAGCATGTTGGACTATATAGTAGTATATATAGTATCCGTCAGTGTTTCCCAACCAGAGCGCCTCCAGCTGTGGCAAAACTACAACTCCCAGCATGTTGGACTAGATAGTAATATATATTGTGTACGTCAGTGTTTCCCAACCAGAGTAGCTCCAGCTGTAGCAAAACTACAACTCCCAGCATGTTGGATTATATAGTAATATACATATTATAACGTCAGTGTTTCCCAACCAGAGCGCCTCCAGCTGTTGCAAAACTACAACTCCCAGCATGCCCGGACAGCCGTCGGCTGTCCGGACATGCTGGGAGTTGTAGTTTTGCAACAGCTGGAGGCACCCCTGGTTGGGAAACACTGACCTATACTATATACTACTATATAGTCCAACATGCTGGGAGTTGTAGTTTTCGTTTGGGGCAGCTGCTGACCCACAGGCTGTATCAGGGCATTCTGGGAGTTGTAGTTAGTAACTAACTGCAACACTCCCGCATTTGCTTACTCCGCTCCCCAGCGTCCGGAACATTGAGTTCCGAACGCTGTGTGCGGACTTCCATTTTCATGCCCGCCCCCTCGTGACGTCACGGCCTGCCCCCTCAATGAAAGTCTATGGAAAGGGGGCGCAATGCCCTCCCATAGACTTGCATTGAGGGGGCGGGACGTGACGTCACATGACGGGGCGCAACGTTGCGAGGGGGCGGGCATGAACACAGAAGCCCGCACACATCGTTCGGGACCCTTTAAAATAAAAAAAAATTAAAAAAAGCGTTAAAAAAATCACATCAAAACAAAAGTGGTACTGTTAAAAACTATAGATCGGGGAGCAAAAAATGGGTTTATAGAGGTCAGAATAGGATAAAATTTCCCCCGCATACGTTTATCCTGTGATGTTACGCATCTATAATTAATTCAGCAAATTAGCATGGCCGGTATTTTTTTTTTTTTTTTTTTTGCAAGAAAGGTGGCAACTAGAGATGAATGAATTTAAAGTAAATTCGATTCGTCACGAACTTCTCGGCTCGGCAATTGATGACTTTTCCTGCATAAATTAGTTCAGCTTTCCGGTGCTCCGGTGGGCTGGAAAAGGTGGATACAGTCCTAGGAGACTCTTTCCTAGGAATGTATCCACCTTTTCCAGCCCACTGGAGCACCTGAAGGCTGAACTAATTTACGCAGGATAAGTCATCAACTGCCGAGCCGAGAAGTTCGTGACGAATCGAATTTACTGTAAGTTCGCTCATCTCTAGTGGCAACCCTAGATGGGTATGGTGGTGTCCCCTGACTGAAGATAGAAGATTCAAATGTGCTGGGTTTCAACATGGCCAATCCTTTTGTTGCTGCAGTTTTCTATTGAAAATGCATGCACACTTGGCCGAGGCGAGCATACATGTGTACTGAGTTAGTTACCTCTCAACAAGCCAGAGCTATTGTACTGTACAGAGACTGTAGACTAGATGTAGTGTACCACTAATCCTCATGGGTGGGTGACCCTATAAATTCCCTCAAATAGGGTAAAGGTTCCTAGATTTTATAGACCGGACTGTATAAGGAGCGGGGTATTTATAAGGGAGGATTCTTGGAGGAGATGATGGAAAAACACCACAATGATTGACTTAACAGCTTGTTGTCTTATCTCCTTTATCTTCCTGGTGGCAGTAGATAAGAATTTTGTATGGAAAATTATTCAGTGGAAGAAATTAGTCACCAGAAATGACTTCCTGATGAAGTAAGGAGCCTTGTGAGTAATATGGGGCAGTTACATATATGACGGTATTACATGCAGACGATATGTCGTATATAGCCAGCGCTGTATTGGTGGAGCATCAAAATCTCTTGAAGCCAGGTTCACCTGTGTTTTCTATTTTCCCATAGGAAAGGAGATTTTTTTAAAGTTCCATGCACACACACTGGGCATTTTTTTTAGGACATAATATGGTTCTTATATTACATTCTGTACTTAGAAATAAGCTGCGCAGCAAGATGTCTGGCGGACATATTAATGCCATAAATGGCTGGCTGACCAAAACCAGTTTTATGTATGTGTCCACCTTAAAGGAAAAATCCTATAGGTATAACCTGTTGTGTCATAGTTACATGTGAGAAGATCACATTGACCACAACTGCTATCTTGGACAACCAATATCCTGAATAATAATGAGTTAAATTAAGAAATTACTCATTTTGCTCTCTCCTCTAGAGCTGTCCATTGAAAATACATGCTTGGCCGAACGTGCATGTGTATGAGGGTAGGGAGATGGATACTGACAGCTAAAGTGTAGCTACGCAGCATAGATGAGAAATGTTTGAGCTCTGGTGAGACTCACTGCTGGTAACCCCTGGCACATCACCGGAATGGAGGGACTGGAGCCATGATCAGGCAGTGAGAAGGCATTTGTATGTCATGGTATGGTGGGTATGTACCCCATGGACAGTGAACTGAGCAGTGGTTAAGTGTGTACCCCATAGACCCATAGACATTGAATGGAGTGGTGCTTAAGTGTGTACCACATAGACCTTGTGGGTGAATATGCACCCCATGGGTATTGAATGTTGAGGAAGGTGAGTTAGCGCCCCATAGACATTGAATAGAGTAATGGTTGGGCTGGTGCTCCGTACACATTGAATGGAGCTGTGGTTGAGTATGCACCCCATAGACACCGAATAGAGCGGTGGTTGAATATGCACCACATAGACATCGAATTGAGCAGTGGTTGAGTATGCACCACATAGACGTTGAGTATGCACCACATAGACATTGAATGGAGCAGTGGTTGAGTATGCACCACATAGACATTGAATGGAGCAGTGGTTGAGTATGCACCACATAGACATTGAATGGAGCGTCGATTGAGTATGCATTTCATAGACGTTGAGTGGAGCTGTGGTTAAGTATGTGCCCATATACATTGAATGGAGTGGTTGAGTATGCACCACATAGACATCGAATAGAGTGGTGGTTGAGTATGCACCACATAGACATCGAATTGAGCTGTGGTTGAGTATGCACCACATAGACATTGAATGAAGCGGTGGTTGAGTATGTGCCTCAAACATTGAATGGACCCATGGTAAGACATTTGCCTCATAGACATTGAATGGAGTAGTGGATGAGTACACTCCCCATAGACATCGATTGGAGCAGTGGTTGAGTTTAGGTCCCATAGACATTGAATGGAGCTGTGGTTGAGTATGCACCCCATAGACACCGATTAGAGTGGTGGTCGAATATGCCCCTTATTAACTTTGATTGGTGCGGTGGTTGAGTATGCGTTTCATAGACGTTGAATGGAGCCGTGGTTTAGTATGTGCCTCATGGACATTAAATGAAGCGGTGGTTGAGTATTTGCCTCATAGACATTGAATGGACCCATGGTTGGATATTTGCCTCATAGACATTGAATGGAGCGATGGTTGAGTATGCGCCCCATAGACATAGATTGGATCAGTGGTTGGGTATGCGCCTTTATAGACCTTTACATGTAGTGGTGGTTGAGTATGTACCTCAAAGACATTGAATAGATTTGTGGTGGGGTATGTGCCCCTTAGACATTGAATGGAGCGGTGGTGGAGTATCGGCCCCATAGATATTGAATGGAGCGGTGGTGGAGTATGAGCCCCATAGACATTGAATCGCGCGGTGGGGGAGTATGGGCCCCATAGACATTGAATAGAGCGGAGGTGGAGTATGGGCCCCATAGACATTGAATGGAGCTGTGGTTGAGTATGCACCGCATAGACACCGAATAGAGCGGTGGTCGAATATGCACCCCATTAACTTTGATTGGAGCAGCAGTTGAGAATGCGTTTCATAGACTTTGAATGGAGCCGTGGTGTAGTATGTGCCCATATACATTAAATGGAGCGGTGGCTGAGTATTTGCCTCATAGACATAGAATGGACCCATGGTTGGATATTTGCCTCATAGACATTGAATGGAGCGGTGGTTGAGAATGCGCCCATATACATAGATTGGATCAGTGGTTGGGTTGGGTATGTGTCCTTATGGACCTTTAAATGTAGCGGTGGTGGAGTATGGGCCCCATAGACATTGAATGGAGCGGTGGTGGAGTATGGGCCCCATAGACATTGAATGGAGCGGTGGTGGAGTATGGGCCCCATAGAAAGGAGAGGCAGGGCACCTTACTGAAGTTGTGGAACAGGACCCCATCATACTGACTGTTACCCCCCCCCCCAGGTATCTGACACTTATCTCATATTTTTCGGATAGAGAATGAACGTCCATTGTGAGACAACTCCTTTACGGTAGGGAGCACCTGTGTCCTACAAGACCCTCTCGTGTGTAAACAAGCTCCTTGTTGCTGGGCATAACCCTGTGCCAGGGGAACAACAGCTGATGATGGCCGCACGGCACGCATTCCAGGCCATTGACAGCTCCGTAGATTTATAGCTCGTGACATGTGCAATGTGCTTCCCATAAAGGCGCAACGTAAGGGATCACACATCCTGGCCGGAGCACCAGGACGTAGATTGGTCCAAATGAGAGAAATTGCTTTCTGTACACATTATTATTACTATTAGATGTTGGGTGAAACCTTGGCAAGTGACGAGAGGAAAGCAGTGAGCGATGAAACGGGGTATGAGGTCATTTTGGCTGATCCAAAATAACATTTTTATAAACCTCACAGGAAAAATGTGGCCCTCCAGATGTTGCAAAACTACAACTCCCAGCATGCCCGGACAGCCATCGGCTGTCCGGGCATGCTAGGAGTTGTAGTTTTGCAACTGCTGGAGGTCTACCAGCAAAAGTCACATAATAAATGTAGTGAACGGTGTGCGCCGCGAATTCGGAAGATTTAGACCGAATCGGCCCTCGATAAATGACCCCTTATGTGTGCACATGGTCGCGGATTTCCCGTTTTTTCGGATTCAGTGGGGCTCTTATTTCATACAAATTTTGATGGAGTTTGCAAACTCAAAATACTAGTCCTATGCGCCCATTCACACTACAGAAATATGGAAATTACAGCAAGGCAGTAATTGTTTTCTATGGGAATCTGCTGCACCGGGCACGATGCAGAATTTCCGCAGAAATTCAAATTCCGGATTCCTCATGAAAAAAATTAGCGTGTTCATGTGCGGACTGCACTTAAAGGGGTTCTCCACCATAAGGTGATTTTAGTACGTACCTGGCAGACAGTAATGGACATGCTTAGGAAGGATCTGCGCTTTTCTTGGGGCTAAATTGCTATCTTGTGAGATTACCATAACACTGTGGCTAGCTTTTTGTGAACTGGTATTTCCTGTTTGAGTTTTTCTTTTTTTGACTACAAATCCCATAATTCCATTTACCTCCCTCCCACACATCAGCCACCCCACCCATTGAAGCATAAATGAGCTGCATCCATTCAAAAGACCTGTGGTTTTCAATCAGGGTGCCTACAGCTGTTGCATTAGTTGCAGGTTGATCTCTCTCCCACCAAGCGATCGCTCCACCCATTGAAGCAGACAGGCTCCCTGTCATCAGCTGACTGTCAGGTCTCGGCCGCATTGCAACCTGGGAAAAATCAGAGACCACAGTCATTTTGTATGCTGTTAAAAATAAATATTGGGGTGAAAATCACATAAGAATTGTGAGAAAACCGTCACAAACAGGTACAGACACTATATTATGAACTACACCAACTTCACAGCCCGTGTAGCATAGTCAAATAAAAAAGATCCTGGAATACCCCTTTAAAATGTTTTCTTCAGGCAGATTTTCCCTAGTGTGAATGGGCCCTAAGGGGGAGATTTATCAAAGCCTGTCCAGAGGAAAAGTGCCCAGTTGCCCATGGCAACCAATCTGATTGCTTCTTTCATTTTCCAGCGGTCTCTTTAAAAATGAAAGAAATGATCTGATTGGTTGCTTTGGGCAACTCGGGGAGATTTATCAAAACCTGTCCAGAGGTAACGTTGCTGAGTTGCCCATAGCAACCAATCAGATCTCTTCTTTCATTTCTGAAAAGGCCTTTGCAAAATGAAAGAAGCAATCTGATTGGTTGCTATGGGCAACGGGTCAACTTTAACTCTGGACAGGTTTTGATAAATCTCCCCCTAAGTGTGCTAAAGGTAGTTGTCACAGCTCTTCCCCCTCTCCACTTAATAACTCATACGAGTTGCATTACTCGGGAGGAGATGGCTTTTATTCCTTTATATGAAACTGATGTGTTGAGAAGCGAGAAAAATGAGCAAGCGAAAGGATCTGTGCAACTAGAGCAAGGGCCAAACTGTAATATGTGGACATCTGGAACAGAGATTATCTAACACAGCCGCTCTTGAAGGGTGTTCCTGGTATCTACTGGTTAGTACCAACCCAGAGGAAGGACCACCAATGAACAAGCAATAGGGTTATGGAAGCCCAAGACTCCTTGATGTAGGAAGCGAAGGCTAGCCCATCTGACCTGATCGTACAGAAGAGGAAATTGCAAAAAAAAAAATTATGGAACATGGTGTCCGAACATTTGGGGCAGCGCAGTTTGCTCTTGTATTGTACTACCTCAATGCAGATGGGCCAAAATGCCCGTGTGGACTCCTGTCCCCCGCTGAGAACTCCAACAATAGGCATGTGACCATCGGAACTTGACTATGGAAAAATGGATGAAGACGGTCTGGTCTGAAGCTAAAATTGTCTGATTAGTTCAAGCCGTTTGTGGACATCATTGAGGGGACAAGTCTGTATCGGTGAGGCCATATATTACGTAACAACCTCTTAATTCGTAATACCACATTTCTCCAGCAGAGGCTTCCATGTGAAAAATGTGTGGCTGCCCGCAGCTTCCTCAAGGATAAAAGCTGATCGGTGGGTTTTTAGTTGTTGGACACAGAGTAATCTCACAATACGTGGGTCTCCAATTTTTGAAGGGGTGATCGGGACAGAATTTGCTTATGATTCTCAGAAATAACCTAAAAAAGTTGTTAAAATTAAAATTTTGGAAAGAAATAACTCATTGGTGAAGAGCCAGGTTGGGGCAGACATTTTCTAGACACGATTCTTTTTGTTTTATTGGTGAACGTCTAGCCTGGCATCCTACCCAACTTACAGATATTCGCAGGACAGTTGGGGTGGGGGGGGGGGACAATAGTCTTTTTGTTCATTTGCCACATCCTCCAAAGGGAAACATTAGAAAAGAACAATGCGGTTATTATTTCTTAATTATAGCCGAGTTAAGTGAGGCAGAACTTTGGGTCGTAAATAGTGTTCCGGGAGATCAAACGTGACAAGGATGCAACCTACAGTTCAGTGTGTCCCTGTTTGACTTCATAAGGGTAATACACTGCTCAAAAAAATTAAGGGAACACTTAAAGGACATCTGTACTGCATGAATTTTACATATTCCTGTGCCCGGGCTGCAAAAATAAACAAAATAAACTTTATCTCCCTTTTCTTGTTTCCCCGTTGCTTGGGGACCGGCCTCGCGGTCCTCCGCTGCAGTCCTCTTGCTGCTGTGACGGTAATGTCACAGCCGTCAGCGTATCACCGGCCGCAGCGATGTCCTGCCTCGGCTGGTGATAGGCTGAGCGCACTGTCATGTAAGTCAATGACACTTCTGTGAAATCACACTGTCCACTCAGGAAGCAACACTGATTGACAATCAATTTCACATGCTGTTGTGCAACTGGAACAGACAACAGGTGGAAATTATAGGCAATTAGCAAGACACCCCAATAAAGGAGTGGTTCTGCACTCGGTGACCACAGACCACTTCTCAATTCCTATGCTTTCTGGCTGATGTTTTGGTCACTTTTGAATGCTGGCGGTGCTTTCACTCTTGTGGTAGCATGAGTCGGAGTCTACAACCCACACAAGAAACTCAGGTAGTGCAGCTCATCCAGGATGGCACATCAATGCGAGCTGTGGCAAGAAGGTTTGCTGTGTCTGTCAGCGTAGTGTCCAGAACATGGAGGCGCTACCAGAAGACAGGCCAGTACATCAGGAGATGTGGATGAGGCTATGGGAGGGCAACAACCCAGCAGCAGGTGCCCTGTGCTCTTCACAGATAAAAGCAGGTTCACACTGAGCACATGTGACAGATGTCTGGAGACGCCGTGGAGAACGTTCTGCTGCCTGCAACATCCTCCAGCATGACCAGTTTGGCGGTGCGTCCGTAATGGTGTAGGGTGGCATTTCTTTGGGGGGCCACACAGCCCTCCGTGTGCTTGCCAGAGGTAGCCTGACTGCCATTAGGTACCGAGAGGAGATCCTCAGACGCCTTGTGAGACCATATGCTGGAGCGGTTGGCCCTGGGTTCCTCCTAATGCAAGACAATGCTAGACCTCATGTGGCTGGAGTGTGTCAGCAGTTCCTGCAAGAGGAAGGCATTGATGCTATGGACTGGCCCGCCCGTTCCCCAGACCTGAATCTGATTGAGCACATCTGGGACATCATGTCTCGCTCCATCCACCAACACCACATTGCACCACAGACTGTCCAGGAGTTGGCCTCACCTCATCAGGAGCATGCCCTGGCGTTGTAGGGAGGTCATACGGGCATGTGGAGGCCACACACACTACTGAGCCTCATTTTGACTTGTTTTAAGGACATTACATCAAAGTATGATCAGCCTGTAGTGTGGTTTTCCACTTTGATTTTGAGTGTGACTCCATATCCAGACCTCCATGGGTTGATAAATTTGATTTCCATTGATAATTTTGTGTGATTTTGTTGTCCACACATTCAACTATGTAAAGATGAAAGTATTTCATACAACTAGTTCATTCATTCATTCAGATCTAGGATGTGTTATCTTAGTGTTCCCTTTATTTTTTTGAGCAGTGTAGAATAGTTCTAGCCCTGGAACACCATGTGGGTTTTTCAAAGAAGCCATTTATTAAAGGGGTTGTCAGACCATTTACATGTACATCACATGCACTTACATAAGACGGCACCAGTTGGTGCTCATAGTGTATAGTAATGAGAATATCTATCTATTGGTGAGGAGAATAGATAGGAAACACATGTCAGTCACTCTCCTCATCCACCAAGCTAAAGCTGGAGGACACGCATGCTGAGTCACTCTTCCACAGTCAGGTCAATGCATAATGTTCCTCTATATACTGCAAAGCAGTCAGTAGATATGGATTTCTGCCCTGCTTTTTAGTGAAAGAGCAAAGCCTCTGTTACATGGCAGTTCAGCCGAGAAGACTTCTTCTGCAGGGCAAGTAAGTGGGGGTCTATATTGTCAGCTGCCAGAGGGGGAAGGAGACTGATTCTGTCCAGAGTCGGCCCCCAGCATCGTCTCGGGAGCAGAAAAACTATTAGATGGTTTCCTATAGCGAGTGCACCACAATTTAAAAAAAATATATACCCTTTTGGATCTGTCTTGAAATCTGTCCCTTACGTATTCTGCATGCGTTTTACTTTAGGGGAGACTTGGTCATAAGAACAGAGCTAAGCTGTAGGACTAGCAGTATGGATGTGTGTGACACTGTATCTTTCAGCTGTCAGAACATGATGGGAGTTGTAGTTTCGTAACAGCTGGAAAGCCACAAGATACTGGACTATCAATGGAACCATTAGACATGGGAAACATTGAGGGTCTGCCTCGGTCTCTGTGATCTCGTGACTCAGTGTTCAGTCCTCATTTTCGACCCCCCCACTATCAGGAGACAATCAGTAAGCAGGCAATCGATTTTTAATATAAGAACAGGGCACTGTATTCTACACCTACAACACTCCCCTCTGCTTGACCTATCCTGGCATTCAGCCGTGAGTACACAAATTGTTCTGTCGGCATTCGGTTACGCCATAGCCTTTGGACTATATAGTATTGTTTCCATAGCTCTTTTATATCTAGATCAATCACATGGCAGATTGTTGGCTGCTAACCTTTCATAGGAGATAAAAACTATTGTTAACTGATGGAAACATTTTTATAAAAAGAAAGCTGGAACTGGTTCTACTTGTTTATATAGATTAGACATAGATGTGTTGGCTCCGGCAGACCTGCGTGATTCATCTATAATCCGTCTTATAGTCAACGCCATAAAATTATGCTGCAATTTACTAGAAGTCATTAAATAGATCATCCGTAAGAATGTTCCATCACAAAGCCATTGTATACAGTAGTTCCCACGTGGAAGGATCTTTGTGCAAGATGCAGCACCCTACCTGTTCTATTGACTTTCTGTTAAGATTTTCAAACCTGTAGTTTTGTTTTTGACTGTTAAAGGGGTATTCCGGGCAAAAACATTTTATCCCCTATCCAAAGGATAGGGGATAAGATGTCTGATCATGTTGACCCGCTGCTGAGACCCCCCGGGATCTCCCTGCTGCACCCTGAATCTCCAGTTTCGGAAACCTCTGGGTTTCCGGGACTGGGGACGTGACGTCACGCCATATGACGTCACGCGAATGCGGGTGCTGCAGGGAGATCGCGGGGAGTCTCAGCAGCGGGCCCACCGCGATCAGACATCTTATCCTCTATACTTTTGATAGGAGATAAGATGTTTTTGCCCGGAATACCCCTTTAAGGCCGATCTATATACAGTATATGTGTATGGGGGTGGGGGGGCTTAAGCCATCTGAACCTTCTCTCTCATGACATCTGCCTTCAAAGGAGAGACGGGAGACCACATATACATTGCACTCAAGTTTTCACGTTTTTTCATGTGGTGGCCTTAAAATAACAACAAATTAAGTTTTTACCCCATAATCCTGCACGAACGACTGTAATTAATTTTTTAATTTTTTTCCAAAATATTCAAAATTAAAAACAAAAAAATTGCATGAACAAAAGTATTCTAATTTAGCTTTGGCCTAGTTCTGGAGGAAGGTACAAAACATTTCTGCTGCACTGAAAGTTTTCAAGAGCATGGTGACCTCCATAATTCCTACATGAAAGAAGTTTGGAACATCCAGGACTCATGCCCCACCAAACTAAGTAATCAAGGAGGGCCTTGGTGAACAAAAACCCAATGGTCACTCTGGCTGAGTTACAAAGATCCTGTGTGACGATAGGAGAAACTTCCAAAATGTCCAGATCCATCACTGTAGCCTCCTTAGTCTAAGTCTCTCCTTAGTAAAATATACATGAAAGCTGCCTGGAGTTTGCAAAAAGCACCCAAAGGACTAAAGAAACAAGATTCTCTAGTCTGATGTTACCAAAATATAACTTTTTGTCTGTAGGAAACTAGACCCTGCTTATCATCATCCCAATAACAGCCCTACAGTGAAGCATGGTGGGGGCAGCGTCATGTCTGGAGGAAACCAGGCCCTGCCCATCACCTGCCCAATACCATCCCTACAGTGATCATGGTGGGGGCAGCGTCATGTCTGGAGGAAACCAGGCTCTGCCCATCACCTGCCCAATACCATCCCTACAGTGATCATGGTGGGGGCAGCATCATGTCTGGAGGAAACCAGGCTCTGCCCATCACCTGCCCAATACCATCCCTACAGTGATCATGGTGGGGGCAGCATCATGTCTGGAGGAAACCAGGCTCTGCCCATCACCTGCCCAATACCATCCCTACAGTGATCATGGTGGGGGCAGCATCATGTCTGGAGGAAACCAGGTACTGCCCATCACCTGCCCAATACCATCCCTACAGTGATCATGGTGGGGGCAGCATCATGTCTGGAGGAAACCAGGCACTGCCCATCACCTGCCCAATACTATCCCTACAGTGATCATGGTGGGGGCAGCATCATGTCTGGAGGAAACCAGGTACTGCCCATCACCTGCCCAATACCATCCCTACAGTGATCATGGTGGGGGCAGCATCATGTCTGGAGGAAACCAGGCACTGCCCATCACCTGCCCAATACCATCCCTACAGTGATCATGGTGAGGGCAGAATCATGTCTGGGGGAAACCAGGTACTGCCCATCACCTGCCCAATACCATCCCTACAGTGCAGCATGGTGGGGGCAGCATCATGTCTGGAGGAAACCAGGCACTGTTCATCACCTGCCCAATACCATCCCTACAGTGATCATGGTGGGGGCAGCATCATGTCTGGGGGAAACCAGGTACTGCCCATCACCTGCCCAATACCATCCCTACAGTGCAGCATGGTGGGGGCAGCATCATGTCTGTAAGAAACCAGGCACTGCCCATCACCTGCCCAATACCATCCCTACAGTGAAGCATTATGCTGTAAGGACAGGGAGATCGGTCAGGGTTGAAGGAAATGTTAATAGAGCAAAGTACAGAGATATTCTTAATGAAATAAGAATATGAATATGAACCGGAGCGCTCTGGACCTCAGACTGGGCCAATGGTTCACCTTCCAACAAGACAATGCCCCTAAGCACACAGCTAAGGCTACGCAGGAGCGGCTTAGGGACAACTCTGTGAATGTCCTTGAGTGGCCCAGCCAGAGCCTGAACCCAATGGAACATCTCTGGAGAGAATGAAAATGGCTTCCACTGACGGTCTCCATCCAACCTGACAGAGCTGAGAGGATCTGTAGAGAAGAATGGGAGAAAATCCCCAAACCCAGGTGTGTAAACCTTATGGCCTCAACCCCAAGAAGACTGGAGGCCGGAATCACTGCCAAAGGGGCTACAGCCAAGTCCTAAGTAAAGGATCCGAATACTTATGTCACTGCAAGATTTTAGTTTTTCCTTTTAAAAAAATTAGCAAAGATTAATGGGGGAAACTTTTTTTTTTTTCTTTTAAGTTTATTTTAGCACTAGTCCGCGACAGAACAAATTGTGGAAGGGTCTGAAAACTTTCTAAATGCTCTGTACGTTAGATGGTCAACCCATTCCAACAAAATCAGTGGCCTTGGTCGATATTAATCTGTGTGTATGGAGAGTGTAATACTTCTATTTATTTTCCTAGAATTTCACTTTTACATAGATGTTCTTCTACTACTTGCGGTTTTTATGGAGCTTAGTGACTTTTTTTGTTAGAAAGTTCTCTGTTTTAAATTTTAGAGATTCAAAAATGCGCATTTTTTCCCACAATTATGTAATTAAGTTAATAGCTGTGCGGACAGCAGGGATTATTTTTTCCATATTAAGTATAAAATAATTATATAGAGAAGAGTTTGCCAGTTTTCCTGTATGTAACCCAGAGCTGTGAAGAATGAGCCCCCCCTTAATGATATCATACCCCAAAAACGTGTCTTGTATTAGCCCGGGTGATATAACCCTACACTGCTCTTTATTAGATGTGAGGAAATTGTTCACATTTTATTTGGAGGCTTGGTGAACGTTTCTTCGCAGTTATTTTCCCATGCGGCTGCTGAAATAACAGAATTTTATAGTTTTCCCATCTGTTTAGGATGCAGTAAATGGGAGACTGCAAGAAAAATACAACAAAAAAAGACAAAACACAGAAATCCCATAAATGCATCTCTAGGAAGTGACCTTAAAGGGGTACTCCGGTGAAAAACGTTTTTTTTTTTTCTTTTCTTAATCAACTGGTGCCAGAAAGTTAAACAGATTTGTAAATTATTTCTATAAAGAAATCTTAATCCTTCCAGTACTTATTAGCTGGGGATCGACCGATTATCGGTTTGGCCGATATTATCGGCCGATAATCACGATTTTGGACATTATCGGTATTGGCAATTACCTTGCCGATATGCCGATAATGCCCCGCCTCCCGGCCAGAGAAGACCGTCGCCGCCGCTGCCCCATTACCTCCCCCCATCCTCTGCCCACTAGCCGCTGCCCCATCGCCTCCCCCCCATCCTCTGCCCACATACCGCCGCCTCCCCCCATCCCTGGTGTTATAATTACCTGTTCCCGGGGTCCGCGATCCTTCTGGCTCCTGCGCTGTTGCTGTGCGCTGCGCAATGATTAGTGACGCCCCCAATGCAACGTGATGCACAGCTCTCGCAGGCTTCAGTGACATTGCACCTGCTGGGGAACGCCCACTTTCTGCTGCCGGGAACTCATACAATGTGAGCAAGGAGAAAGGTAAGATACAGAGCTTTTTAAAGTTCGGAATTTTTTTTTTGAAGGGCAGGAGGGGTGTTAGGAGCAGTTAGGGAATATAATCTGAGTTAGTTTAGAAAATATAGTTTGATCCCAGGTACTCTTTAAGCACATGAGCCCCCTGATCAGGGCCGTGTTAACTGACCTAATGGCGGCAGGTGAAGATGAGCGTGCCTGGCGGGTGAGACGACGATCCTCCAGGGCAGGCTGAGCGGGCTCCACAAAATGGCAGCGCGATGTAGTGCATCAACAGGCGGAGGGGGAGGAGACAAGACTGAGAGCAGCATGATCATCTGGTCTCTCTGGTGAGCTCTATCAGTGGAGGGTGTGAGGGACTACTGGGAGTCCGGACTTTATTTATAGAGGTTGCCGCAGCGGTGCGGGTTTTGCAGGACCCGCAGGCATAGCTTCTGACTGCCCGAACAGCAGCCTCCTGACCACTCGAATGTTTTGGGTCGGGTCCCCCGGGATCCTAATCCCAATGCAGGGCTCTACATCACAGCACCATCATAGTACTGCTTAGTCCGGGAACTAACCAGTGGACACTACTTACTGTTAGGTTGTGGTGCAGGAAATAGTTAAAATCAACTGATTGACAGGTTCCACTGTGGTATGATAACCAATCTTATTTACTTCATCTGTCAGTGTTTTTTTGTTACAACTGATCGGTGTCCATTGATGGTCATGTCACAGCCCACTGATCGGCAGGGATCTGACCTCTGCGAGTTCCATGGATCCTTGGAATGGGACGATTTTATCCTTGACCATGGTGGTGAGCAGGCCAGCCAGTGCATTGCTGGGGCTTACAGAATTGGCAGGTGATTTCTGTAACCTTTATTTAATAGAATACAGAGAGAGGGCCGGATTCTGTTTCAGTGACTGGCGAGGGTCCCTGGAGTCCTCAGATCAATGTTTTCTGACATATCAAGATTCCATGAGACACATTAAAACAGAGAATAGAGATGTTTTCCAACCAAAGTGTCTGCTCTATCATCATTTCCGTTCTTTTTTATGTGAGTTTCCTACAAATATGTCAAAGGGCCTACGACTGCCTGCAACCAAATTGGCCTTGGTGCTTTAACCATGTTCAGAAAAACCCTAACAGTCCATGTCTCCAATAGTAGATGTTATCGGACACCATACAATAAAATGGCCTATGATGTAATGTAAGCTTGTAATGGTTGAAGATGAAGCTTTGAAATTGATTTGACACTGGTTGTAGTAGCCGTCCCCTGACTGGCTTGTAGTAGTATCTGTCCCCTGACTGGATTGTAGTAGTATCCGTCCCCTGACTGGCTTGTAGTCGTATCTGTCCCCTGACTGGCTTGTAGTCGTATTCATCTTCTGACTGGTATCTAACCCATGGCTGTCTCATAATAGTATCCATTCCCTGACTGGTTTGTGGTAGTATCCAACCCCTGACTGGCTTGTAGTAGTAGTATCCATCCTCTGACTAATGTATAGTAATAGTATCTATCCTCTGACTGGTGTGTGGTAGTATCCATCCCCTGACTGGCTTGTAGTGGTATCCACCCTCTGACTAGCTCATAGCAGTATCCATTCCCCTGACTAGCTCGTAGCCATATCCACCCACCTGACTGGTGTGTAGCAGTGTCCATCCCATGACTGGAAGCAGTATCCATCCCCTGACTGGCTCGTGGTAGTATACATCCCCTGTCTAGCTCATAGTAGTAGTATCCATCCCCTGACTGACGTGTAGTGGTATCCACCCCCTGACTAGCTCGTAGCAGTATCCATCCCCCTGACAGGCATGTAGCAGTGTCCATCCCCTGACTGGAAACAGTATCCACCCCCTGACTAGCTCGTAGCAGTATCCCTCCCCTGACTGGCTTGTGGTAGTATCCATCCCCTGACTGGAAACAGTATCCACCCCCTGACTAGCTCGTAGCAGTATCCATCCCCTGACTGGCTTGTGGTAGTATCCATCCCCTGACTGGAAACAGTATCCACCCCCTGACTAGCTCATAGCAGTATCCATCCCCTGACTGGAAACAGTATCCACCCCCTGACTAGCTCATAGCAGTATCCATCCCCTGACTGGCTCGTGGTAGTATCCATCCCCTGACGGGCGTGTAATAGTATCCATCCCCTGACTAGCTTGTGGTAGTTTCCATCCCCTGACTGGCACGTCGTAGTAGTATCCATCCCCTAAATAACCATTCCACATGTCTTCCATTGGTAAAGTTGTACTATTATATAATATAATGTATTAATATTTGTTCAGTGGTCTCATGTATATGGCCGGTACAAGGCTGAAACAACCATGCGCGGTACATGATATAACCGAAGGGTGCTACATCTAACTGGTAGCGCATCATCTAGATAAAAGATCGGAACCGAAAGCTATACAGCAGGAGGTGCACCCATCACCGCTAACGTATAGATGCGGCTTCAGCACCTTTTCTGATGCTAGGGCCCCTTTAAGCACATAGCCGCATTTGATCAGGCAAGGACACAGCAAGCGAGCAGTGGATATATATATATATATATATATATACACACATATACACCAACAAACCACAGATACTAATCATTTTGGCTGGAACTAACCTGCATGACTGAAATAAAACTTGATGTAATTGGCGCTTACGCTCTCGTCTAATTGTCAGTTCATAGAATTTTCATGCCTGGAAGGGAAAGCGGTATTTGCTTTTATACGATCACTAAGGAAACAGAACCGACACAGAGAGACCTACAATTATTCTGTTCTGGAGGGGGGGGTGGTATTACGCAGCCTTACCTAATCCGCAACTAATCGACATCCGTCCATGTAAAAATTTTATTTTTTTTATTTTTAGATTTCAAGGCAGATCTATAGTTTGTCTAGTAGAGGTTGCATCCACCTGCGGTTCGTGAAGGGGTTAAGTCATATAGCCGTACATATTTATTTTTTTATGCTGATTTTCGTGTTTTCTGATCGCCAATATCTATCATACAGGGCTAGAGCGAACCTTACACTAGCTAAAGATGTGTCGGAAACCATTGTATTGCAAATGGTCTCCATTCTGTGGGCGGCACGTTATAGAGCAAGAGGAGCGGAGTGGATTAAGATATAGAGGGAGATTTATCAAAACCTGTCCAGAGGAAAAGTTGCCCTTAGCAACCAATCAGATCGCTTCTTTCATTTTCCAGAGGCCTTGTTAACCCCTTAAGGACTCAGGGTTTTTCCGTTTTTGCACTTTCGTTTTTTCCTCATCACCTTTTAAAAATCATAACCCTTTCAATTTTCCACCTAAAAATCCATATTATGGCTTATTTTTTGCGTCGCCAATTCTACTTTGCAGTGACATTAGTCATTTTACCCAAAAATGCACGGCGAAACGGCAAAAAAATCATTGTGCGACAAAATCGGAAAAAAAACGCCATTTTGTAACTTTTGGGGGCTTCCGTTTCTACGCAGTGCATATTTCGGTAAAAATTACACCTTATCATTATTCTGTAGGTCCATACGGTTAAAATGATACCCTACTTATATAGGTTTGATTTTGTCGTACTTCTGGAAAAAATCATAACTACATGCAGGAAAATGTATACGTTTAAAAATGTCATCTTCTGACCCCTATAACTTTTTTATTTTTCCACGTACAGGGCGGTATGATCATTTCTTGCGCCGTGATCTGAAGTTTTTATCGGTATGATTTTTGTTTTGATCACTTTTTATTCATTTTTTACGGCTTAATTAATTATATATTTTTATAGTTCGGACATTTACGCACGCGGTGATACCACATATGTTTATTTTTTATTTTTTTTACACGGTTTTATGTTTTTATGGGAAAAGGGGGGTGATTCAAACTTTTATTAGGGAAGGGGTTAAATGACCTTTATTAACACTTTTTTTAAAAATTTTTTTTGCAGTGTTATAGGTCCCATAGGGACCTATAACACTGCACACACTGATCTCCTATGCTGATCACTGGCGTGTATTAACACGCCTGTGATCAGCATTATCGTCGCTTGACTGCTCCTGCCTGGATCTCAGGCACGGAGCAGTCATTCGCCGATCGGACACCGAGGAGGCAGGTAAGGGCCCTCCCGGTGTCTGATCAGCTGTTCGGGACGCCGCGATTTCACCGCGGCGGTCCGGAACAGCCCGACTGAGCAGCTGGGTCACTTTCAGTTTCACTTTAGAAGCGGCGGTCAGCTTTGACCGCCGCTTCTAAAGGGTTAATACCGCACATCGCCGCGATCGGCGATGTGTGGTATTAGCCGCGGGTTCCGGCGGTTGATTAGCGCCGGGACCGACGCGATATGATGCGGGATCGCGGCGCGATCCCGCTTCATATCGCAGGAGCCGGCGCAGGACGTAAATATACGTCCTGCGTCGTTAAGGGGTTAAAAATGAAAGAAGCGATCTGATTGGTTGCTATGGACAACTCGGCAACTTTTCCTCTGGACAGGTTTTGATAAATCTTCTCCCATAGAGTTTTGAGGGAAAAGATTCAGTACAACTTGTAATTTATTCCCTTCAACATCTGCTAGTTCTGGATTTAGGAGTCTGGTGGGCGGTGCTACTGATTGATAGACACTGTCCTAGAGCAGTGGCCTCCAAACTGTGGCCCTCCAGCTGTTGCAAAATTAGAACTCCCAGTATGTACTGACACAGTAAAATATGTAAATTTGCCACTTTGTGGATTAGTGTTTCCCGACCAGGGTGCCTCCAGCTGTTGCAAAACTACAACTCCAAGCATGCCCGGACAGCCGTTGGCTGTCCGGGCATGCTGGGAATTGTAGTTTTGCAACAGCTGGAGGACCACAGTTTGGAGACCCCTGTTAAAGAGAGATGTCAATCACTTATAAGGACCACCCACTGGACACCCAAGTTCAGGATAAGCAGATGTTGTCGTGAATAAATTACAAGTTGTATTGAATCTTTTCCCTCAAAACTCTATGGGGGAGATTTATCAAAACCTATAATAAAAATATAAAATGAATCCTAATATATTTGTATAAACATCACATTGTGATGTCATCACCCTATGATTATACCGAGATCATAGGGTTTGGCTGTCCAGGCATGCTGGGAGTTGTAGTTTTGCAACACCTGGAGGCACCCTGGTTGGGAAACACTGGCTTAGACACTGCTTATCTCTCTTTACAGCAGTGTTTCCCAACCAGAGTGCCTCCAGCAACAGCTGGAGGCACCCTGGTCGGGAAACACTGATCCACAAAGTGGCAAATCTACATATTTTACTGTGTCAGTACATACTGGGAGTTCTAATTTTGCAACAGCTGGAGGGCCACAGTTTGGAGGCCACTGCTCTGGGACATTGTCTATCAATCAGTAGCACCGCCCACCGGATTCCTAAATCCAGAATGAGCAAATGTTGAAGGGAATAAATTACAAGTTTTGTTCAACCTTTCCCTACAAAACTATATATAAACAAAGGATAAGTTGGCCAGCACTATTGATTCCAAACTATTATATGGACCTGGCTTGCAGGTGCAGGCTGCTGGGCTAAATATACAGCAACAGGAGAATACAGCAGCACACTGCTAGCACAAAGATGTAGATAAAACCAGGGATCGGCCGATATCGTTTTTTTAGGGCCGATACCGATAATCGGTGGAGGTCAGGGCCGATAGCCGATAACTTATACCGATATTCCGGTATAAGTTATCGGCTATTTAACCCCCCGCGACACCGCTGCAGATCATTGATTTAAAGCGTGCGCTTTAAATCAATGCACTGCAGTGGCTTTTGCGGTGCCATAGGCCGCCGCCACCCGCTTCTCTCCCCTTACCTGTCAGGGTGGTCCGGGCCATCCATCCTTCCTGTAGTGTCCGGGGGCATTCCGGGTGAAGGGTTAACCGGTCCGGGCTGTCCTTCTTCTCCGGCGGTCATCTTCTCCACCGGCCTAGTACGCTGCATAGACGCCGCTGCGCAGTGCCGCCCGTGCACAGCGACGCACCTGACGTCACAGCGGTGCGGTGGGGGCGGGGCATTATCGGCTTAACGGACGATAATATCGGCCATACCGATAATCGGTCGATCCCTAGATAAAACATGAGTATATAGATACATCATGAGAAGCTATTCAGCTATGGTGCAATAAATGAAAGTATAAAATTGTGAAGTAATGAAATAGTGAGGTACTTAGCTTGCAATTTGGCGGCCAAATAGCTTGGACCGTCCCACCACTGTAAGGTGACCTCATTGGGACGGACCCTACACTATGAATATGCCTCTATATATCCACTCAGCTCTCCATTTAAAAAAAAATAATTCTTTTTTGGGGGGCAGGGGCAGAGAACATCAGTATTAAAAACAGTTTACGTTTTTTGTTACCCAGAGCATGCTGTGATTTTGGAAAATGGCTCCTGAGCCTAAAAAGGTGTGTCGGTGGCAGAAGGGGTGATCAATTGGCAGAGGGGGAGATGAAACTACAACTCCCAGCTAAACTACAACTCCCAGCATGCCCGGACAGCCAACGGCTGTCCGGGCATGCTGGGAGTTGTAGTTTTGCAACAGCTGCAGGCACCCTGGTCAGCAAACACTGATCCACACAGTGGCAAATCTACATATTTTACTGTGTGAATTAACTCTTATAATCCCGTGACGTTGCGCATCCTCTCAAATTTTGGGACTTGCGGATCGCCTCCGATTATTCTGGGCAGGGAAGTGTGTCAATCCGGTGACACATCCATAATACCTTTTTAGTCGGAAAATATTCATCCCTCTACCTGCTCGGTGTTCACAGCCATTCTATATCTGGTGCTGCCATTACATAAGGAAGTACTCTGTCCGTCAGGTGTGAATCAGCGTAACGTCTCCCGGCATTGTCTCCGGAGCCCTGATCTCACTCCTGCGGTCGGATACGCATATAATTACGGGCACATTAGCGGGTGTGTCATACTTTCCATGCAGGTGAAACCATCAATATGCAAGATCTGTAGATTCTCTTGTCTGCATCTTCTCCGGCATCAGCTGTTTTAACTAGAGATGAGCGAACTTACAGTAAATTCGATTCGTCACGAACTTCTCGGCTCGGCAGTTGATGACTTATCCTGCGTATATTAGTTCAGCTTTCAGGTGCTCCGGTGGGCTGGAAAAGGTGGATACAGTCCTAGGAAAGAGTCTCCTAGGTCTGTATCCACCTTTTCCAGACCACCGGAGCACCGGAAAGCTGAACTAATTTATGCAGGAAAAGTCATCAACTGCCGAGCCGAGAAGTTCGCGACGAATCGAATTTACTGTAAGTTCGCTCATCTCTAGTTTTAACCTCCGAGGAACTCTGGGAAAATGCTGTAAAACTCCAAAAGTGGCTTTTGAAACCAGACGGCGGTGACGGCTAAACTTTCCACTGGTGCACCCCAAAACCCCCCCACCCACACACAACCCTATTGAGAGCATTTAGGATGATATCAGAGAACAATAGATTATATTAGTCTATACATCTGTTGAAGATCTCATTGGCCAACGTGTAGACATATGAGAAGCAAATGGGTCGAAATTTTTTTTTTTTAAGAATTTTGTCTGCTGACCTATATTTTTAAAGGGGTATTCCAGGAAAAAATAACTATATATATATATATATATATATATATATATATATATATATATCTATATCTCAACTGGCTCCAGAAAGTTAAACAGATTTGTAAATTATTTCTATTAAAAAAATCTTAATCCTTCCAATAATTATCAGCTGCTGAAGTTGAGTTGTTCTTTTCTGTCTGGCAACAGTGCTCTCTGCTGACACCTCTGCTTGTCTCGAGAACTGCACAGAGTAGAAGAGGTTTGCTATGGGGATTTGCTTCTACTCTGGACAGTTCCTGAGACAGGTGTCATCAGAGAGCACTTAGACAGAAAAAAAAACAACTTAACTGCAGCAGCTCATAAATACTGAAAGGATTAAGATTTCTTTAATAAAAGTAATTTACAGATCTGTTTAACTGTCTGGACAGTTCCTGACATGGAGAGAGGAGGCAGCAGAGAGCACTGGGGTCAGACTGGAAAGAACTACACAACTTCCTGTTGAGCATACAGCAGCTGATAATTACAGGGAGGATTAAGGTTTTTAAATAGAAATGATTTATAAATCTGTATAACTTTCTGGCTTCAGTTGATTTGAAAAATATTTTTTTTCCAATGTAGTACCCCTTTAAGGTTTAAAGGGGTACTCCGCTGCTCAGCGTGTGGAACAAACTGTTCCAAACACTGGAGTCGGGAGCTCGTCCTGTCATAGCCCTGCCCCCTCATAACATCACGCCCCGCCCCCTCAATGCAAGTCTAATTGAGGGGGCGTGAAGGCCGTCACGCCGCCTCCCATAGACTTGCATTGAGGGGGTGCCAGCTACAGTATTCGAAAGAGTTTGTTCCTCAGCAGCGGAGTACCCCTCAACCTAAGTAAACCTTAAAGGGGTACTACGTTGGAAAAAAAAAAAACCTTTTCAAATCAACTAGAGCCAGAAAGTTTATATAGATTTGTAAATAATTTCTATTTAAAAAATCTTAATCCTCCCAGTACTTATCAGCTGCTGTATGCTCCAGAGGAAGTTCGGAACGCTGAGCATCTTAGTACCCCTTTAAAATTCCTGTCCCTTATGTAAATGGACTTTCTTTAGTTCTAGCGCAGTTATTTTCCCTTGTTCAGACATTGCAGTATTTTGCAGTTTTTCATTCTTTGCTATTGATTGCTTATTCCCCACCGTCCCGGTTCATGTGGGTGGGTGGCACATTAATGTATACGGCTCACGAATATAATAATACTACTTCTCTATTGCTCTGCGGGTGAGCACCGTCACATTCTGTACAGATCGCCGCAAGGGAAATCTACTGAAAATAAAATAAATTAGTCTCCGCCGCCGATCATCTTTTACTGTTTTGTATATACAGCTAGATGCGGCCATGTTCATGCAGCTGCCGCTCCATGGTTACTGACTATGAACAAACCTGGGGTGATGTCCGATCCTGTATTTAAAGGGGTTACCCAGGAATAGAAGAACAGAGCTGATTTCTCCTAAAAACAGCACCACACCTGTTCTCAGGTTCCCGGCTGTCCGGGCATGCTGGGAGTTGTAGATTTGCAACAGCTGGAGTCACATTAATTGGGAAACGCTGGGCTAGGTGCACACTTACATCGAGTTTTTTCCATTTTTGTTTTTTTTCATGTTCCTTTTGTAGAATGAGAAAATGAAGGCATTGTCGGAACAGTCACCAGAGGACCCCCATGCAGGACTCATAACAATTTTAGATACACAGCTTACGTTGGTTGAGGCCGAGGCAAACCTATGGTGCCCAGCAAGTTCTGTGCACGAGTCCCATCGCTAAAAGGGCACGTGCACGGAACTCGCTGGGCATCCTATAGCCTCTTTCACAACTGTTTCACCCAGCTACGTCTCCCTGCACTGATGTATGTGGGAGATCAGCTCTGGACTTGCGCTTTAAGGTCACTATTATGTGGGGGGATTCTGGGCTGTACCGGCCGGTATCTCAATCGCCTTATCTGATAGGGCCAGCGATTGGCCAACAAGCTCATTCATCATTACAGCCGCAAATCTACAGTATCTGTGTATAGGGGTTGTGCAGCCGATGGCAGTGCGATTATGCTACCCAACACGTAAGCACCGATAACTATTAAACACTCTATTAACACTCTATTAAAAACATATATATATATATATATATATATATATATATAAAAATGTAATTTAAATCTTTTTTCCTACCCCTAGCTGTTATAGTGGTACTCCAGTGGAAAAAAAATAATCCAAATTAACTGGTTCCAGAAAGTTATACAGATTTGTATATTACTTCGATTTAGAAATCTTAATCCTTCAAGTACATATCACCTGCTGTATACTACAGAGGAAGTTGTGTAGTTCTTTCCAGCCTGACCACAGTGCTCTCTGCTGACACCTCAGTCCGTGTCAGGAACTGTCCAGAGCAGGAGAGGTTTGCTATGGGGATTTGCTCCTACTCTGGACAATTCCTGACACGGACAGAGGTGTCAGGAGAGAGCGCTGTGGTCAGACTCAAAAGGACTACACAACTTCCTCTGGAGCATACAGCAGCTGATATGTACTGGAAGGATTAAGATTTTTTGTTAGAAGTCATTTACAAATCTGTATATCTTTCTGGCATCGGTTGATTTGAAAAAAAAAAATTCTACCGGAGTACCCCCTTAAACATGCAGCTGAGGGTGATGAGAGTGCAGCTCTGGGATAGTATCAGTAATGACTCTCGCTCATCCAGGACACATTATGTTTATTTCTCCCTGTAGCTTTGATCTTTATTATTTTATTTTAAATGGGCACTGTAAGATTCAAAAACTATATTTTATATTTTGTACATCTTGGCAAAACATTAACCTTCTAATATACCTCCTTTTTAAAGAATTCATGGCTTATAAAAAAAAAGACCACTAGGGGTCCCCATACCATCCAGAACATAATCCTGTCCAGCTACAGCATTATCTTTGTCCCAGCTGAAACATAGGCATGGACAAAGCCCAGGAGGTGAGGGCGGGACTAGCACTCCTCTGTGCTTCCTCCTGCCCTATCAGACCCTGTCTGAAAACAGAGAAGAGGGGGTTACAGAGCAGCCTGCAGTGATTGGATGAAGTGACCCAGCACAGCACTGCAGACTCAGGGAGGAAGTGAATGCATGGTGATTTAGGGTGGGCTCAGGGCTTGCCTCGGACACACCCCTTCCTGAGCAGTGGATGTCAGAATGAGTGAGCAGCAGAATAGAGGCATTTGTGAGCCAAATATAGAAGCTAGACACAAGGAAAGATGCAAAGAATCTACATGACCTAGTGTATAACACATAGAAGCATTGTTTTTTTTCTGTGATATGACAAGTATGCTTTTACACCTTAAAGGAGATCTGTAGTGCTCTGAACTTTATCCCCTATCTGAAGGGTAACAGATAAGTTTTAGATCGCGGGGGGTCCGAGCGCTGGGGCCCCCCGCGATCTCCTGCACGGGTCCGCTGCGTTCCATCCCTGCATGAAGTGGCAGCCGGCACGCCTCTTCAAGAATCCCAAAGAGATACATGGAGGGGCGTGTCGGCTGCCGCGTGATGCAGGGACGGAACGCCCCCTTTCCTGTACATTGCAACAGCCCCGTACAGGAGATCACGGGTAAGTGAGGTCTTATTTCACTTACCCGTACTTCGTGTCGGTCCCGGGTCTCGGCGGTGTAGGATAGCAATATACTCCTTCTCCCTGGATAACATTACACTGCTAAACAGGGAGGAGGAGACCCCGGAGCAGCCTACCGTGCTATTAGACGCTCAGCATAGATGAGCTGAGGGCGGAAGTCGCCCCCCAGCAGGCGCAACGTCACTGATGCCTGCTGGAGGGGGGGGTTGGCGACTTCCATGTGCCTGGTAAGTGAACACACTACCAGGTAGACAAAAATATATTTCTAAGGGGGTAAAAACCTTGGATGGGGTTAGGGATAGATGGGCAATAGGAAGGGACAGAAACATTTTTTTATTCACATGGTGGGAGCTACTCTTTAAAGCCTTATGATTTTTAGAAGGTGAGGAGGAAAAAACAAAAGTGCAAAAATGAAAAAACCCATAAGGGGTTAAACAATAGAGGTTGAAAAAAAGTGTTTTTCAAAAGTATACATACCCTTTAGTTCATGGATGTGTTTTTAGGAGTGATTCTAGGAAAATGTTAGTATAATTGGTATTGTTGAAAACCCCAGCATGACAAGGAAGGGTAGGGCGGCCCTTGTGTAAATTCCAGGAGGGGGCAGACGCTTCTGAAGTTTGTGGACTCTTTAAATTCAGCAGACTCATATAGTTCGCCAGGCGTCTGATCTACAAACAGGTGTAATTTCATCTGTTACAGAAATGACTTGTCACAACATTATCCCGGACTCCAGTACACTAATATTTGTCCAAGGATGACAATGCGTCTCCCAGACAGACGGCAAGATGGTTACAGCTTTAGGGGATAGTATCAGTGCTAGTACGTTTCTATGGATGAGGAGTGTGACTATAGAGGGTGCAGGTGTAGCGGTCACACTCAGGCCCTGCTGCCTAAAGGCCCTGTCAGTTTGGCGTTGTCTCAGCAGCTCCCCAATTCCTCCCTCTTTTCTGACAGGAAGTTGTGTAGTCCTCTCATTGTCAGTTTGGCGTTGTCTCAGCAGCTCCCCGACTTCTCCCTCTTTCCTGACAGGAAGTTGTGTAGTCTTCTCATTGTCAGTTTGGCATTGTCTCAGCAGCTCCCCGACTTCTCCCTCTTCCCTGACAGGAAGTTGTGTACTCCTCTCATTGTCAGTTTGGCGTTGTCTCAGCAGCTCCCCGACTTCTCCCTCTTTCCTGACAGGAAGTTGTGTAGTCTTCTCATTGTCAGTTTGGCATTGTCTCAGCAGCTCCCCGACTTCTCCCTCTTCCCTGACAGGAAGTTGTGTACTCCTCTCATTGTCAGTTTGGCGTTGTCTCAGCAGCTCCCCGACTTCTCCCTCTTTCCTGACAGGAAGTTGTGTAGTCCTCTCGTTGTCAGTGTGTTGTCACTAGCTCCTCTCTCTCTCTCCTGAGACAATGCTTGTCTCTCAGCTCTAACCCTGCCCCCTGAGGGATGTCGCTACCTATTACCAGCCCCTACAGCAGTGTTTTTAAAACAGTGTGTCTCCCGCTGTTGCAAAACTGCAACTCCCAGCATGCCTGGACAGCCAAAGGCTGTCCGGGCATGCTGGGATTTGTAGTTTTGCAACAGCTGGGGACACATTGTGTGGGAAAAAAAAACCTGCCCTACAGCTACATGCCCTGTCATAGACATATATATATATATATATCTTTATTGGGACATTTAGGGAGAATAAGGTGTGGTTATAGCATGCTGCTTTGTGCTAAACAATTCCACAGGCAGAGGAGCAGACGGGGAATGATTACACACTCAGGCCTTTTAAAAAAAAAGTACAATGACCTATGTGAAATTTGTAGTAGCTTTGTAGTTTACAGTCCAGGTACAGACTGCAGGGAGCGGTCCTTTAAGTTCTGACTTAAAGGTGCTAGTTATTTCATGGTGAACAAGGAGCCATTTTTGCCTTAAAAGTTACCACCTGCTGCCATGTTGAATCTGCCAGCCACGACCTTCAATATACCATTATGTGTCAACCATCATTTGTGTCCCCTGGGCTGGACTGATGTTGGATGATGCTTGTGCAGTACGTCCTGTTGGACCCTCACCCTAATATAGTTCATGGTCATACAGTCGACAAGTATCTGTGATGTGTGTTGCCGAATTCTAATCGCCATACATGTGATGCCCTAATAACAGCGCCTTTTGATGGTCCGATGCTATTTCCTTGTAGTGCTATACAATGCTGCCACCATACAGTGCAAAAATAATATACTGCACAGTGTCACAAAAGTACCGTATTTTTCGCCGTATAAGACGCATTTTTCTTCCCCAAAACTGGGCGGGGGGAAGTTGGTGCGTCTTATACGGCGAATACACACCTATCGCGGCGGTCCCTGCGGCCATCAACGGCCGGGACCCGCGGCTAATACAGGACATGATGCCCTGTATTAACCCTTCAGACGCGGCGATCGAAGCTGACCGCCGCGTCTGAAAGGAAAGTGACACTAACCCGGCTGCTCAGTCCGGCTGTTCGAGACCGCCGCGATTTAACCACGGCGGTCCCGAACAGCCCGACTGAATAGCCGGGTTAGTGCTTACAGGACACCGGGAGGGACCTTACCTACCTCCTCGGTTTCTTCTCCGTTCAGGGATACCCTGTATGCCGGCGCTCTCCTTCTTCGTCGTCGCGTACGTGCGTCGGCGTGCGTAACGATGTGATGGCGGCGACGGAGAGCGAGGATACCCGGCCGGCAGCAGAGACGTTCCGGAGCGTCGGGGACACGGCGACAGTGATGGAGCGACATCCAGGGCAGCGGTGACGGGTCCGGTGCGGCGGGGACACGTGAGTATTACCTCCTATGCATCGGTCTTCAATCTGCGGACCTCCAGAAGTTGCAAAACTACAACTCCCAGCATGCTGGGAGTTGTAGTTTTGCAACATCTGGAGGTCCGCAGGTTGAAGACCACTATTGGGTTCAAAATCTTAATATTTTTTTTAGATTTTGCACCTATAAATTGGGTGCGTCTTATATGCCGGTGCGTCCTATAGGGCGAAAAATACGGTAAATATCACCATATAGTGCCCAAATATTAACAAAGGGCTCCAAATATTAACAAAGGGCTCCAAATATTAACAAAGGGCTCCTTACGTTAAATAATTTATGATCCTCTATCACACCGGGAGATGTGCAGCCTTTTTGGCCATATTCGCTTCATGTAATGGGGCCCTTAGAGACCTGGTGCCAACAAGCGGTGCCCCTTTCAGTGATGGCAGCTGATATGTTCTGTGCTACTTCATAGACCGCACTGATCACAAGGCCGGAGCAGGTTATGGACACTTTTTGGGTTTTGTGATAGATTTTTTTGTTCCTACAAGGTGCTTCCAAACCCCCCCCCCCCCAAAAAAAATAAAAAATAAATAAAATAAAAACAGTTTACAATGTGGATCCTGTCTGTACTTTCCAGGAAGTTCATCTGAGGTCTCCGCTTCATGGTGCCTTATGTGAACAGCAGACAGAGAGTCTGGTGTTTTTATTCTAGGGACTTTCTCCCATGTGGATCATCTATCAAGAGGTTAATTGTGATCCGCCATTAGATACAGAAGCTCCAAACACATTAAATGGGCCTTAATGTTCACGCGCTCTCCTGCAGGATCTCACCCGAGCTCGGGGCCCAGTCGGCGCAAATCCAGAGTAATCTGCAATATTCAGTTACGGTAAAACAATAATTCCGATGAAACATTGTCCTTTCTGGTGTCACGGAGACGCCCTGTGCCGGCTCCTTTATTTGTTGTTCTCTTATTCACAGTTTGCTTTCTGGGAATGCAGTGTCCCAGTACAGTGTCCCAGCTATCTGTGTTAGGGGTATGGGAGGTTAAAAGAAACTTATCCCCTCTCCACAGGATAGGGGATATGTAGCTGATTGCGGGGTCCCAGTGGTCGGACCCCCGTGATCTCCAGGACAGGACACGTCGGGACCCGGCACGCCACGGATTACTATGGGAGCACTGAAAAGACCCGAGTATAGCTCTCAGGCATTATCCAGGCTCCCATAGAAATGAATGGATCGTGTGCCGTCTTGCTGTAGATGACACACGCTCCTCACTAAGATCACCAGGGTCCCGCCCCGGTGATCGCAGGGGACCCCAGCGGTCGGACCCCCTGTGATTAGCTACTTTATCCCCTACCTGCCTAACTGTCTTTTGTATATTGCACTGCCATGACACTGAGGTATTGCAGACATGTAGGGGTTAAACATTCGCATTTTATTTGTATTGGATGAGTGGACCATTGGTCACATGACACACTCCCCTAGTTTCTATGCAGTTCTAGAGTCTGCATATTCACTGTTGTTGGAATGTCCACCAGTGTCTTCCGTGAGGACATTCCCCAATCTTTCTGCCGCGTGAACATAGCCTAATGGGGATGTGCGGCCGACCATGATGTGAAATGAAGATCTGTACGATCGATCAAGCAATTCTCGAGCCGTGTAAAAGGCTTGACCAGCCGTTTGCCCATCCCCACTGCATCCTTTCGTGTTTCCTGCATACTAGCGTTGGGAATTGCAGCACATTTCAGGTGACTCAAATGAAGCTATTCTTGTTTAGTGGGTGTACTGGAGTGCCGCTGTACAGGGAAAATTGGTGAAGCAGAAGTTTTTTCTAAAGACCATGGGTGTCCCAGTGGTTAGATCCCTAGGTGTCATAAAGTCATAGCATATTTAGTGATATGCCAGCAGTTTACAATATGGAAATACCCCTTTGATAGGTCTTTGATACTGGACCTCCTATAAGTTATACCTGTGTTTCCCAACCAGTGTGCCTTCAGCTGTTCCAAAACTACAACTCCAAGCATGCCCGGACAGCCGTTGGCTGTCCGGGCATGCTGGGAGTTGTAGTTTTTCAACAGCTGGGTGCACACTTGTTGGGAAACACTGAATTATATTATGTATTCTATATGGCAGCATGGTTTTTGGGTCTGGTTTGTGGGAATAATGTGTATGGTTTCTGGGTGTGGTATGATGCGTGCGTTCTGGAATAGGACAGGATCTCGCTGCAAATCATCAGTCTAATAGTATAAACACAATGACTGGTACATCAGGGGCTATAACTATTAGGCACGTGCTGACATATACACTGACCCCTGTTCCGATCTGCAATGGTCCGAGAGGTGGGACCTGATCCAATCTTTAGTTGAGTGATGGGTAATATTTACTTGACAGGGGTATTGTCAAGTCCCTCCACTTACTCCCATCCCATACCCTTAAAATAAACACATAACACCAGAAAGGATTAAATTGGCCACAGCAGCCATTGTATTATTATAAACATATAAACTAACAAAGTATATTCAACTTGATCTCCACAGACGAGGACCTCGGAGCCTTTTACCTACAGCCGATGTACCCACTGGCTCGGAGGAACGACAACAATGAACCTGCATGCCCGACCGAGGCCTAAGCCCCCCCATCCTTCTTTCACTCTTCCCAGAACCACCCGCCATGAAACTTTTCCGCCCCGGAGTCCAGAACCAACTTTGGTTCCCTCCACCACCTTAAAACCTCTTCCTGTTGCTCCCAACTCCGAGGACCCCCTGCCACAACAGAAACACCTGACCCCCCTTAGGTGTTAGCGTCCCTCCACCACCTCTATGCCATCCCGCAAGCCCAAACACCACAAATCAGTACCTGGCATTTAAATAAATCCCATCCCACCTCCAAAAAAAGCCCCTTCCCCAGACTCCAAATCAGAATGGCATACAGCAACTGAGCCATTACGAGCCAAAAATGTACTCATCACTATGTTAACCTATATCCGGGCCTTATTTATTTAATCCACTGACCTTGCCAGCTTCCAAACCTTTCTCGGCACAATGTCCGATCAGACCATGACAGTCCGTGGATACATAACTAAGACAAGAACGGGCACCACCTGAATAAATCTACCATTGGGTGCAAGCTGGTTGCCATGAGACACATGTGAAACCAAGAAAAGAAAAAAAAGCTAGCAACTATAATGCTGCACACCAAAATAATTTGTGAAAAATACCATATATAATACAAAAAATTCCTTTATTGCACATATAAGAAACAGATATATGGGTACAGACATTTAAAAACAATTAAAATAATAAGAAATCTGGATGGAGGAATGTAATACTACTTCATCCACCCCGTGCTGGGTGAATAATCCCCAAAAAGGAAAGGGGAATCCTAGCCAAAGAAATATATTTATATATCAATCTGCCAATAAAATATGACCATAAACCTCAATGCCACGCAAATAATACAAAATTACTGGTGTATAAGTTCACCAAAAATATATACACAGATGACAAAAACAGAATACAATGCCTTAACCTGTATTCCTGGAAGACTCAACAAATACCATGAAAATAAAGTAAAGTGCACAGTCAGAAATCCCTAAAAAATACTCAATATAAGGTGCGTGTGGCTCAAGGGAATGTATAGCGATTGCTAGCTGGTAAATATGTATGGCTAGGGTATCCTCATCCAAGCACGGGGGGCGGCAGACACCACGCGTTCCGCCTCCAGCTACGGAGTTTTCCTCAGGAGTGATCTGTCCCCTCTCTTATATACTCTATAAATTATGTAACACCTGCCCCCCGTGCTTGGATGAGGATACCCTAGTCATACATATTTACCAGCTAGCAGTCGCTATACATTCCCACTTCAGCCACCAAGCAATGCCGAAACACAGCCAGAAATTGGAACCTTGACAAAAAGGACCCATTACCATGCCTCAAGAAGGTGCCATAAAAAAAGGGGACCTTGAATGATACCTCCCCAAACATTCAACCGGATACACTTCAGCCCCTGGAACGGCAAACAACACAACCCGCTTTCCTCTTCCAAACTGATCTGTCTTGGAGCTGTGCAACCTAAAGTTCACTCTATCAGCAAACAAATCAACATCATCATTCCACAATCCCCCAGCCCTCCTAATAGAGGGGCTAACTAACTCCCCTAAGCGGAAAGCCCCAAAAAAGGCAAAAGAAAAAGCTAGCCGTAAAAGAACAAACTCCCCTTCAGATGAACACACTTCCCTCAATCTTGCAGTTAATAACCCTAACAGATGAAACGATACTGGCCTCCGCTGATCAGCCACACTCCAACCCTTCATAAACCCCCTCAAAGCCTGCCGGACTAAAAGGATTTAGTTACACCCCCAACACCCGGGCCCGGCAGCCGAATGAAACACCAGCCATCTACTTACTAACCTTAAACACCGACCACCCCTCCTCCCTGCAATGACCCAACAACAATAACAGTTGCACATCTGCCCCCACATCCGCACCAAACAGACCACCCCATTCCTCCCACTGCCGCCACACAGCCGTGTATGCAGACCATGTAGAATGGGCCAAAAAAGCCGCAATCAAACCATCCGCCGCTGAAATGACACGTCCCACAACTCCTCTGGGCACAGGAATCCCTCCACATCCGCCTGAGGCACCAGCAACTGGAATGTGACCACTGTAAACGAGAAAGGGCATCGGCAATCTCATTCTTCACCCCCCACACATTCAAAGATAAACACAACAGCACAAAGTATTGCAACAACCGAATCACTGGAGGCGAAGATGCCGACAAATTCTGAATAGCCATCGCCGCCCATATGTTGTCACAATGAAAACAAATCTTTTTATTCCTAAACCTGTCCCCCTAGATGGCTAAGGCCACCACAATGGGAAACAGCTCGAGCAAAACCACATTTTTCAAGACTCCTTCAACAACCCATCTGTCTGCCCAAGGACCAGCACACCAACTGCCCTGACAAAAAACTCCAAAACCAACAGTATCAGTATACAATTCAAAATCCGCTGCATCCACCACCTCCTCAATCATCAAAGACCTCCCATTATACTGATCCAAAAAAGTGGCCCACACCCCAAGATCATCCCGCAATTCTCGTGACAACCTGACAAAATGATGCGGAGAAGCCACCCCTGCTGTAGCCCTAGGCAACTTTCTACAAAAAACTCCCCATGGGCATGATCCCACAAACGAAGTTTAAGTTTTCCCAGCAGAGATTGAAGGGCATGCAACCTAATCTTCCTGCTCCGACAAGCCACCTGCACCTCCTCCCACAAACCCACCAACTTATCCTCTGGCAATCTACTCTCTATCAAAACCAAATCAATTTCAATGTCCAAAAAACTAAGAACACTATGACCTTTTGTCTTGTCTGGTGCCAAGGGGACCCTGAAACGCCTAGCCACCGACTCCAAAGTGTGCAAAAGGACTGAACACCCATTAGAACCCGATGGGCCCATACACAAAAAATCATCCAAATAATGGATGAGTGACTTCCAGCCGGACACGTCGAGGCCCACCCATTCTAATAATGTACTCAAACATTCAAAATATGTACAGGAAATAGAACAACCCATGGGCGAACACCTATCTACTAAACAGCCTTCATCCCAAAAACATCCTAACAAATGCATACAATCTGGATGAACAGGCAAAAGGCGGAAAGACGATTCTATGTCCGTTTTTGCCATAAAGGCCCCTGGACCATAGGACCGAATCCAACCAATTGCTGCATCAAATAAAGTATAACTCGCAGAACATAAGCTAGGGTCAATCCCATCATTAACGGAGGACCCACGGGGAAAGGAGAGATGATTAATCAGCAGAAACTTAAAGGCTCTTTCTTGGGAACTACTCCCAAAGGGGACACCCTCAGGTTTTCCACCGGAGCCACAGGAAAAAGACCATACATTCGACCTAAACCCACTTCTTTAGCCAACTTATCCCACTCCACCTCCGGATGCTCCAAAGCGGAACACAAATTCTGCGTTCTTAACACTCCCCCTGAACTAACAGACGAAATAACAAAACCAAAAGAAAACCCCTCTAACAACAAACCAGCAGCCGCCCTGTTAGGATATCTATTTAGGAATGGTTCTCTACCACTCTCACTGTTGTCACCCTCTTTTCCCAAACCTTCCCCACTCCCTCTGGGACGCCCCTTGAAACACCATTGACAATCCATGGCTTCCGCCACAGCCCGAACACTTGTTCTTGAACTTGCACTTGGATCCGAACTTAAACACACCCTCATTAAAGAGGAAGCACAACTCTTTTTGAAAGGCTGCCGAGCGCCGGATGATCCCTACCCTTCAACCAAAAACTAATATCTTTGGTATCCCATCTGATAGCAGATTGCTAAATTGCTCGTCATAACAGAGCCAAACCTGGCCCCCATAAACTCTATGGGGAAGATTTTTCAAAACCTGTCCAGAGGAAAAGTTGCCCATAGCAACCAATCAGATCGCTTCTTTCATTTCACAGAGGCCTTGTTAAAAATGAAAGTGGGGATCTGATTGGTTGCTATGGGCAACTCAGCAACTTTTCCTCTGCACATGTTTTGATAAATCTCCCTCTATATGCCTCCCCAATGGAATCTAGATAGTAAAACAAAGCGGAGCAATTCTCCGGCGCCTTTTCCCCAATAACACTAGCAACAATTGCAAAGGCCTGTAACCAATTAGGAAAAGTACACAGAATCAAGCAATACTGACGATTCTCCTCCTTCTCAGTCTTTTCCTCAATCCGCTTGCCATCCAGATAAAATTTTTCCAAGGGAAGCAAAAAAATTTCACATACTCCCCACGCCAAATTTGCTCCTGCACATCTTGTTTAAGATGCGCCCCCAAAGGCCCTTCAAAACACACACATTCCTCCCCTCTAGCAGCATCCGCCAACCGAGTAACAACACTATCCACACTCCCACAATGACCCAGCTCCAGAGTTTTCACCGACACCGATACCCCAGACCCAGAAACCACACTCAGACTATCCCCCACCCCAGCAGACCACCGACTGGGCAAGGCACTCACAATATCACTCCGAACCCAAACACCAGCAGACCCCACGCCGCCACTGGCAAACTAACGCTATCCCCCCAAAGCAGAACTAAGCCCCGCCATTAAATCCCGCAAACCCACAAAAAATTCAGACACTCCCCTCTACACTGAATCCCCCTGTGCTACCCCAGCCCCCCGGCAAAAAAGTAGGAAAAACTGAAGGGTGCTCATCTGGCTGCCTGGGTGCTGTGGTCCCAGCAGCCGAAGATCTGGATCCCAGAAGCTGTCCATCCGTACTAGGTCCTGCCAGAACCCGTTCCTCAAGCTGGCCGATACCAAGACCCGCAGCAGTGAGGTCCGTCTCGGGGGCCAGCTGGCCCAGCAGCAGCAGATCCTCTGCCTGCTCCCCCCCTGCCCCCTCATTCCACACACCAACCCCTTAATCCCAACTCACAAACTCACATCCCCTCAAAAGACCATTAACCCCCTCTGTTCCAGTCCTGACAAACCCTGTCATGAGGGCCTCCTGATAGCTATGCTTCAGTCCGGCCTATCTTGAAATCTGTTGTGTCAGCAAGTTGTACAGTGTACTGTGTGTGTAGGAAAGGGTTAACCCTCTGCTCGGGGAGCGGTGATGGCGGTATACAGCTGTAATTACTGTTCGCTGTTATAACATTATTTCTCCTCTGAGCATTCGTATTTCCTCGAGTGTCCTGTCTGCACACACATTAGTAACCTCTGGTCAATATCCCAACGCTTGTTTCCCTGTCCGGGGGGACCAGACCTCGACCCCTCCGCTTCCTCTGCAGTAAATGATCGGCAGCTCTTCTTTTCTTTGGGACTATACAGTTTTTGTTTTTTTTACATATTTTGTGTCTGTGCTTCACTAGATCTCTGTATTCATTGTTAAAGGAGAATTATTATGCATAAAAACTTAATTGGGACGCCCCTCCATCTCCTGCACGGGCCCCCTGCTCTCCCCAGGAACGGAGCATCACAAATGAAGCCGAGGCCAACGCGCCCCCTCCATATATTTCTATGGGAGAGATGGAGATCGCTGAACAGAGATATATGGAAAGGGGACGGCCCGCTACAGGGAAGAGCCAGGGTCCGTGCAGGAGATTGTGAGGGTTCCCATTGGTCGAACCCCTTCACCACCTTCTCAAACACAAACAACCGACTAAACCCAATCACCCCCTACAGATTATGTACACAGTGACCTCAGGATCAGTACAGGATAAGTAATGTAATGTATATACACAGTGACCTCACCAGCAGAATAGTGAGTACAGCTCTGGAGTATAATACAGGATATAACTCAGGATCAGTACAGATTAAGTAATGTAATGTATGTACACAGTGACTCCACCAGCAGAATAGTGAGTACAGCTCTGGAGTATAATACAGGATATAACTCAGGATCAGTACAGGATAAGTAATGTAATGTATGTACACAGTGACCTCACCAGCAGAATAGTGAGTACAGCTCTGGAGTATAATACAGGATATAACTCAGGATCAGTACAGGATAAGTAATGTAATGTATGTACACAGTGACCTCGCCAGCAGAATAGTGAGTACAGCTCTGGAGTATAATACAGGATATAACTCAGGATCAGTGCAGGATAAGTAATGTAATATATGTACATAGTGACCTCATCAGCAGAATAGTGAGTACAGCTCTGGAGTATAATACAGGATATAACTCAGGATCAGTGCAGGATAAGTAATGTAATATATGTACATAGTGACCTCATCAGCAGAATAGTGAGTACAGCTCTGGAGTATAATACAGGATATAACTCAGGATCACTACAGGATAAGTAATGTAATGTATGTACATAGTAACTCCACCAGCAGAATAGTGAGTATAGCTCTGGAGTATAATACAGGATATAACTCAGGATCAGTACAGGATAAGTAATGTAATGTATGTACACAGTGACCCCACCAGCAGAATAGTGGGTACAGCTCTGGAGTGTAATACAGGATATAACTCAGGATCAGTACAGGATAAGTAATGTAATGTATGTACACAGTGACCTCACCAGCAGAATAGTGAGTGCAGCTCTGGAGTATAATATAGGATATAACTCAGGATCAGTACAGGATAACTAATGTATGTACACTGTGACCTCACCAGCAGAATAGTGAGTACAGCTCTGGAGTATAATACAGGATATAACTCAGGATCAGTACAGGATAAGTAATGTAATGTATGTACACAGTGACCTCACCAGCAGAATAGTAAGTACAGCTTTGAGGTATAATACAGCATATAACTCAGGATCAGTACAGGATAAGTAATGTAATGTATGTACACAGTGACCCCACCAGCAGAATAGTGAGTACAGCTCTGGAGTATATTCTCCGTTACATCGGTTACATAGTTTCGCCTCCTAGTTTACTAACAGCCATGGTGTGTTTTTGTGCTTTATTTTGTTCTCCTCTCAGATAATGCCCGTGTGTCCAGTCGGGCTGCATGCATTAACATTTTCCATCTTAAGACCGGCTCAAGTGGGGAGAGCATGTAGCCTGAGTGTTGAATGGAATTACTAGCTGTGGAAACTATGTAGCCAGAGGTCCTGATAAAGGAACTTGCTATGCAAACCTCAGCTGTTTTTCCATCCTGCAAAGCAGAAAAAAAAAAAGAAGTAAATTAGCATAGGGAAAGTGACTAAGGCTGACGTCACCCCCTTCCCAGCCAGTTCTGCTCCGTCCTTCTTCCCGGCTACTTGGAACAGGAGTTTGCTCAGGAATTCGCTGCCCCATAGGACTCAATCTGCAGTTTGGCTGGGAGGAGTTGGGGCCGGTGCCTTATAAACACAGTTTAGTGTAGGTTCAGCTTCCTTAAGTGTCTCCGCTCCGGTCTTGTAACTTCAGTCAGCTCCACTGTGCTCAACTAACACTCAAGATGCATTTCAGTAACTTCAACTACAGCTTCGCCTCCTTGGTGGCCTGTGTGGCCGATAATGATATCTTCTATCAGAGTGATATCCGGGTACGTAGAATATATATATATTTTTATTTATGTATTATTTTGTATGGCCTTACGTTTTTACATATTAGATGTAGCAGAGCCAATCCTGTGTTTTCTGAAATGTTTCTATGCACCGACTATACGTAGTGACATCACAATAGGTCACGTAAATCGACAATCTGGTCTCTGCTACACTGACCCATTCGGCTATGCTGCCGCCCGTAGCAATAACACATCAGGATTATCTTCTGTCCTATGTAAAAACCAACACGATACTCGCAATGAGCAGAGTAAAGTCAATGCATATGGAGGAAGTTGTTTCCCGACCGGTGTGCCTCCAACTGTTGCAAAACTAGAACTCGCAACGTGACACCACCAGCAGAATAGTGAGTGCAGCTCTGGAGTATAACACAGGATATAACTCAGGATCAGTGCAGTATAAGTAATGTAATGTATGTACACAGTGACCTCACCAGCAGAATAGTGAGTACAGGTCTGGAGTATAACACAGGATATAACTCAGGATCAGTACAGGATAAGTAATGTAATGTATGTACACAGTGACCTCACCAGCAGAATAGTGAGTACAGGTCTGGAGTATAACACAGGATAACTCAGGATCAGTACAGGATAAGTAATGTAATGTATGTACACAGTGACCTCACCAGCAGAATAGTGAGTACAGCTCTAGAGTATAATACAGGACATAACTCAGGATCAGTACAGGATAAGTAATGTAATGTATGTACACAGTGACCTCACCAGCAGAATAGTGAGTACAGCTCTGGAGTATAATACCGGATATAACTCAGGATCAGTGCATCTCCCATCTGTTGCAAAACTACAACTCCCAGCATGGCGATATCCTAGTTGGGAAACACTGATCTAAGGGGTCTTTTTCAATTTAGACCGTCAGAATTATGAATGCAGCTCTGGAGTATAATAAGGGTATGTTCACATGTGCAAAACATGCATCGGTTTCTTTGTCAAAATCATGCTGGGTCACTTTAGAAGACCATTGACTTTAATGGGGGTAAAGTGCCTTTACGCTTTTTTTCTGCACAGTGACTTGACACGGTTCTGCTCCTCCGCGGCTTAGCAAAAAACCGCAGCGGCGCAGCACTTCATATGGGCATTGGTTTTACACTTATGGTGAATTTACATGTTGAAGATTTGTTGCAGAAATTTCCAATTTATCTGATCTAACCTAATTTAGAGGAATGGAACCAATTTATTATTACAGAAATCTGCCGCCTGGGAACTCAAAAACTGTCTGTAGTTTATATGGTTACTTTTTCCATTTGTTGATTTTTGCTGTTTTGGAAATCTAGCATTTTAAAGTCCAATAATATAACATACAAAAAAATAAATAAATAAATAAATATTAAGAATTTGAGGGGATTGCTAAGAATTCGAGAAATCTATCGTTTTTGCACCAGGATTCGGCGGCACCCGAGGATGACGTCTCTTCTGGTGATGTTGCTGTTATCTTTTCTTCGTTCGTCTTCCCTAGGTGATTGTTTTTCATTTGTACCTTTTTTTAATTTATTTTTTTACGTATTCCTCTTTGTCTGCTAATCCAGAATATATTCCAGCAGCTATGTAGCACGGCTAACACAGGTTACTGGATTTTCCAGAAAAATTCAGTAGGGATAAATTCACACAGGACGGATTTGTTGCGGTTTTTCTCTGCAGATTTGTCCAGGTAAAAATCTGCACAGGATTAAAATCTGCGCAGGATTACAGTACCATTTTGGCGGATTAAACCAAGGATTTTTAACCCATAATTTTTTTTCTTCTTCACATAATCTGCAGTGTGATATCTGTACCAAAATCGCTGCGATTCGGTGTGGATTTGTCTTGCAGATTACTTGCGTATTCTGTGGCCCGTCTGAATTTACTTACACGGGACTGTCAAGGATAAACACAGGACCGGGTACCATGCTACTACGCAAGCGGTGTTACCGTCACCAGAAAGCAAAGCCTACGGTTCTGGGATGGTAAAGTGTATGGCCTTTATAAGGTTTTATTCACACAGTGTAAATCTTGCAGAATGTCTGCCCGGAAATCAGTTGGCGCTACGACCACTCGGAAATGCGGTGTGTGTCTGTAGACGGCAATGCATTTCCGTGTGGTTTCTTGCCAATTCTTTACGTGGAGGCCGGAATTGGAATTTTTGCAGCAGATGCGCAGGGTGCAGCAGAATCCCATTGAAAACGAAGGAGCTCTGCTGCAACGGAATAACGTCCACCCCCTCCCCCACTCTAACAGGAGAAAAATATACACTGTGCCATCCAGAGCGCAAAAAAGCCTTGGCGAAGTTCACATCCCCGCCTAGCACCGCCGCTTTCAGGGTTCGTTTGGCCTAATGTGAACTATAAATTCTGCGAAACCTTTTAGGCCGTCAATTAGCATTTTTTTCAAACAGAATATTCGCAATTCTGCCCGTGATAGATCTTCCCCACTGTATGGACATTATGGTAGGGGGGCACTTGGCGGAGCATGCGGGCATTTACCGAGGAAGTGTTTTGGGCACACAGTTTCCCCTGGTTTGTCCACGCTGACCAGCATCGTCCAGTCTGTCTTCATGAGACGGACATGAGAAGTTCTGCCACTTTTTAATATACAGTGACCCCCCCGACCTACGGTGGCCCCGACATACGATCATTTCAACATACGATGGCCTCTCAGAGGCAGCATCAACATACGATGCTTTTGTATGTCGGGGCCATCGCATAAACTGCTATACGGCAGTGTAGACTGCTTCAGCTGCCACCGGATAGCCGTTTACGGTGCCCCGTGTGGTCCGCTGACGATCACTTACCTGTCCTCGGGGCTCCGGCCCGTCCTCTTCGGGATCCCCTGCATCGTCGGCGCTCTCCATCGTCGTCATCACATCGCTGCACACGCCATCCCGTCATCCAATAGAAGCGGCGTGCGTAGCGACGTGATGGCGGCGACGGAGAGCGAGGATGTCGGGGAAGCAGAGGCCTTGCCGGAGCGGCGGGGACACCCCGGGGGCAGCGATGGAGGGCGACATCCAGGGCAGCGGTGACGAGCGGTGACGGTCCGGAGCGGCAGGGACAAGTGAGTATAACTTCCCATACCAGTGGTCTTCAACCTGCGGACCTCCAGATGTTGCAAAACTACAACTCCCAGCATGCCCGGACAGCCGTTGGCTGTCCGGGCATGCTGGGTGTTGTAGTTTTGCAAGGTTGTAGACCACTGTCCTATACTTTACATTGCACGGATCCCTCAACATACGATGGTTTCAACAAACAATGGTCCATTTGGAACGGATTACCATCGTATGTTGAGGGACCACTGTACTTTGGGGCATCTCCCTCTTTGTGTCTTATTTGCTCATCATTTTAAATACCTCTGCTTGCTGTCAGTAAATGGAGGCATTCTTGTTTACATCCAGAGGCTGAGAACCTATGGAATATACATCTCTGACAGTAAGTCACTTTTGTTGCCTGAATCCTTGGATTCTGTGCAAATGTAATAAATGTCAGCTCCTTGTTCTCTGAATGATTTCCTTGTTATTATGGGCCAGGATTATCATGCAATGTGTTCAGGGGAATGCCAAATATGTACAGGCTGAGACTGCCCCCTGCTGGTCACTTTGTAGAAGTGTGTGGTAATAAGAAGGTTTACACTGTGTTTTGCATTTACCTTTAATGTACAGGTTTTTATATTCTAGAAAGGGGGGCAAAAATGTATATATGTAAAACCAATGCTGAAAACAGATACCGCTATATGCCATACAGCAAAATCCGCATCCCATTGATTTTTATTAATTTTTTTTGCCTTAAATAACAGCGTAGTCAATTGCGCTTTTGTATACAGCAAAATAAAACATTTGGAAACATAAACCTATGAAAAGTCGGCAATCGTAGACACTATTGGGGAGATTTATCAAAACCTGTCCAGAGGAAAAGTTGCCCAGTTGCCCATAGCAACCAATCAGATCGCTGCTTTCATTTTGCAGAGGCCTTGTTAAAAATGAAAGTAGTGATCTGATTGGTTGCTATGGGCAACTGGGCAACTTTTCCTCTGGGCAGGTTTTAATAAATATCCCCCTGTGTAGATAAATTTGCTCTCTTGATCAGTTACGTAAAAAATGGCCCAGTATCTGCCTTTTATGTTGCGCAGAATTTCCAGCGAACTCCCAATTCCTCGTCGAAAGTTCCACTATAGAATTTAAGAAACAAATGGCAGCAGGAGGCTGCTGCAAGTGGATTCTGCTCGGAATTTCCTTGTGGAAATTTTTAGCAGAATCGCCACAGTCTGAATGAGCCCTTATAGTAAGGTTCTCCTTGTTGCCCATAGCGACCAGTTACAGCTCTGCTTTCATTTTACAAGAGCAATATGAGAAATGAAAGCTGAGCTATGATCGGTTGCTATGGGCAACAAAAAGTACAGGAATATTATATTCTATAGAAATATTGTTGTATTAGTCGGAGTTAACATCTGTGTCAGAGGCTTCGTTTGAGGCCTCCTTCGCAGATTCCGCTCAACTTTAACGGGGTCCATTGGGTTTCTGTCATTTTGCTTGATTTTACCAAGAAAAGGCCATATTACCATTGGCTTTAAAGGAGATCTCCAGCAAAATATAACTTTATCAGTTATTGTAAGTAGCTGACCGCTGGGGGTCCGACCATTGGGGCCCCCCCCCCCCGCGATCACCAAGATGGGACCCGGCACTCAGTGAGGAGTAGGTGCTGCAGCCAGCACGTGCCCCATTCATTCCTATGGGAGCGCAGAAAAGACCCAAGTATCGCTCTCGGCATCATCAGCGCTCCCATAGAAATGAGTGGAACATGTGCTGTCTAACGGTAGATGACACGCGCTCCTCACTGAGAGCATCGGGAGTGGTCGGACCCCCGCGATCAGCTACTTATCCCCTATCTTGTAGATAGGGGATAAGTTAATTTTAGCTTGAGATCACCTTTAATGGGAGTTGCGCAAATGACATAGCCCCATGAGTTGCGCTGTTTACGTAACTCCTGGAGATACTAGAGGAGCTACGCCATTTAAACTACTCCCATAAACTTGAATGGGAGTTATGCAAATATGGTAACTCGCCCCACTTAGGCTGTTTTCGGCTTTTGGTCCACTTCTGGTGGCTGCAAACAGGCCTGGAGGGGGCCAGGAAGCAGATAGGCCTGAGGCCTATCTTGTATTTACGTATGATGAATAAATTGTAGATGGATGGATAAAGAGATACAAGATGGATAGACACAGCGCCAGTACTGACTGAGTGGAGTCCATTAGAGGTAAATGTTGAAGCCCACTGCATTATATCCCATACCCGCACGGTAGGATGCATTACTAATAGATTCCCAAATGGACTATGGTGTAGTATAGATTGGTATGGAATAGCATAGTCCACTATGCCATCCCATATATCCCCTGACAGTAACCGACGGGGCACTCTATCAGTGACTCTCACAGGACTCTGTGGGCACGTTTGGGTGTTAGGCCACGTGTGTTCTCTGAATGTAATATGAACGTAGCCTTACACACAAATCTCCCGCTATAAATAGAGATGTGTGCGCATATAGGCTTATATATAGATACATTTCGTCAGTAGATAAAATTGCCACCATTAATGATTCCGCTCATGAATTATTCTACATACGTACAATACATAATGAGAATGGCGTACGTGTAGTAGTTGTCATCGCCGCACAGCATTTGTGTCAGGGTTGACAGTTGTTATATATGCCGCCATTTTCTTTTTATTATTTTACCACTGACAAATAGAAAAGCCTGACTTCCAACGTATCGCGACAGGTAGAGCGTCTTGTTGGATGTCTGCCGTCACCTCAGCTAGGTCAGCATTATACGGAGCCACGCTATCGATGACACGGAGCCCTCATAAACGGAATTAAGAGGACGCGTTCTCCCCTTATTACCGTGACATTCTTTCCACAGGGGGAGTGACAGCTGCTCTTTTCAGTAGGAAAGCGACAGCTGCGGCGGTGGAAAACATATTAATTTATTGTACAGACAAACTTGTCAGCACTTCTTTGTCAGTAAGCTGTCATTTAGGCTCCTAATCGGCGCATTACGCCCGGCACGCTTGTGGCATAGAGAGGCGCAATTCATTTGTCATAACCAACAGTTCTGACAAGAAAGACTCTGTCATCGGTGTCGCTAGCGTTCCCATACATCAAGTTCTCCAACTCTTGCAAAACTACAACTCCCATCATGCCCTGACAGCCTTCGGTACGCTTTATGGCCAGAAGGAGTCCCCACCCAGGGACAGAATGACCTACTTGGGAACAAGTGGATCTCCCCCCGGCGAGTTCCTTAATAGCACAGAAACCGAACCAGATTGTTTATGTATTTTGTTGTAGATTTGCCTACAACAAAATGAGCGTAAAATATATATATATATATATATATATATATATATATATATATATACATAGCAACAGGAGAATACAGCAGCACACTGCTAGCACAAAGATATAGATAAAACATGAGTATATAGATAGAACATAAAAAGCTATACAGCTGTAGTGCAATAAATGAAGATATGAAACTATGAAATTATGAGGTACTTAGCTTGCAAATTTGGCGCCAAATAGCGTGGACCGTCCCACCACGGTAAGGTGACCTCATTCTGGGACGGACCCTACACATACATATATATCATTTTTTTTTATCTGGACTTTTATTTGAATTTTGCTGCAGATGTGACTACACGGGGTTTGTTTGTAGTCTGTCACCATGGAAACACATAGGTCTGTCTGTTCTCTGATGGATTCGTGGGAATATAATGAATATAACAATTTTTCTTATTTCCTCTCTTTCAGACCAAGTTCGAGTCTCTCTTCAGGGCATACGATAAAGACGCCACCTTCCAGTACTTTAAGAGTTTCAAGAGGGTGAGGATCAACTTCAGTAACCCGCTGTCGGCCGCCGAGGCCAGAATCCAGCTGCACAAGACAGAATTCCTGGGGAAGGAGATCAAGCTGTACTTCGCACAGGTCAGTCTCGGACGCTATTCACACTTGAGCTTGAGGGTGAACTGTAAGCGCAGCCAGTAAGTGTGAATGTTCACTTTGTTATTGCTTTCCAGTAGACAACCATTAATGGCTGGCGTTATAGTTTCCATAGAGCAGTGTTCCCCAATCATTGTGACTCCAGCTGTTGCAAAACTGCAACTCACAGCATGCCCGGACAGCCAAAGGCTGTCCGGGCATGCTGTGAGTTGCAGTTTTGCAACAGCTGGAGGCACACTGCTTGGGGAACACTGCCATAGAGCATGAAATGACACCCATTTTCCCCTGATTCCTAAAGGGGAAATACTACGACGCATTATAGTGGTAGGGACATGTATTTTTGTTTTTGCTGGGTATAAGTAGTTTGTAAGTGGAGTGATCAGTCTGAATAGGACCCTGTCCCTGTCTTGTTCTTTTGTAGACCTTGCACATAGGAAGTTCACACCTTGCACCACCAAACCCTGAGAAACAGTTCCTCATCTCCCCTCCATCCTCCCCTCCTGTGGGCTGGAAACAGGCAGAAGACGCCACCCCGGTTATCAACTACGATCTTCTATACGCCATCTCTAAACTGGGTCCAGGTAGGCACTGTTATATATATATCTGTCTATCTATATCTAAATCTATATGTATGTAGAAAATTATGATCTTCTATACGCCGTCTCTAAACTGGGTCCAGGTAGGCACTGTTATATATATATCTGTCTATATCTAAATCTATATGTATGTATAAAATTATGATCTCCTATACGCCGTCTCTAAACTGAGTCCAGGTAGGCACTGTTATATATATATCTGTCTATATCTAAATCTATATGTATGTATAAAATTATGATCTCCTATACGCCGTCTCTAAACTGGGTCCAGGTAGGCACTGTTATATATATATATATATATATATATATCTATATCTAAATCTATATGTATGTATAAAATTATGATCTCCTATACGCCGTCTCTAAACTGGGTCCAGGTAGGCACTGTTATATATATATATCTATCTATATCTAAATCTATATGTATGTATAAAATTATGATCTCCTATACGCCGTCTCTAAACTGGGTCCAGGTAGGCACTGTTATATATATATATCTATCTATATCTAAATCTATATGTATGTATAAAATTATGATCTCCTATACGCCGTCTCTAAACTGGGTCCAGGTAGGCACTGTTATATATATATATCTATCTATATCTAAATCTATATGTATGTATAAAATTATGATCTCCTATACGCCGTCTCTAAACTGGGTCCAGGTAGGCACCGCTCTGTCTATCTTAATGTAAGAAAATGACACAAGCATTTCTACACAGAGGGATATGTGTATGTATGTATATATATATATATATATATATATATATATATATATATATAATTTTTTTTTCTTTTCTTTTTTTTATATTATATAATTCTAATATCTCTCTCATATCTATCTATCTATCTCTCTCATATCTATCTCATATCTATCTCATATCTATCTATCTATCTCATATCTATCTATCTTATATCTACCTACCTATCTCATATCTATCTATCTATCTATCTCTCTCTCTCATATCTATCTCATATCTATCTATCTATCTCCTATCTATCTATCCATCCCATATCTATCTATCTCATATCTATCTATATATCTCATATCTATCTATCTCTCTCATATCTATCTATCTATCTCATATCTATCTATCTATCTCATATCTATCTATCTATCTATCTCATATCTATCTATCTCATATCTATCTATCTATCTCATATATATCTATCTGTCTATCTCATATCTATGTATCTCATATCTATCTATCTTTCTATCTATCTCATATCTATCTATCTTTCTATCTATCTCATATCTATGGGTACTATATAATATATGTTCTATCAGCAAGCCGCACAGTATGCTCTGAATGTAGATAGAATGCTGGGAGATGTAGTTTGGCAACAGCTGGAGGCACACAGATTGGGAAACACTGCTCTAGGCAATGAACGGAGTGCCTTCCATGCATGGTGAGCTCCAGTCATTCCTGGGGATATTTCAGCTCTATTCTATAGATCATTGGGGTCACCCGGCCAAACCTGACTATTCCAGCAGGACCGGGAAACGGTATGGGGGAGATTTATCAACACCTGTCCAGAGGAAAAGTGGTGCAGTTGCCCATAGCAACCAATCAGATCACTTCTTTCATTTTTCACAGGTCTATTTCTAAATGAATGAAGCAATCTGTTTGCCATGGGCAACTGCACCCTCTTTCCCTGCACAGTTTTTGATAAATCTCCCCCTTATATGTTTATGGGGGCCTCTTGACTCTGATCAGGCACTTGGATATTATCTGCCTAATCCTTTTTGTTCTTAGAAAGATAAACCACCATGTCTTAAAGGGGTACTCAGGTGGAAAACTTTTTTTTTTTTTTTTTTTTTTTTTAATCAACTGGTGCCAGAAAGTTAAACAGATTTGTAAATTACTTCTATTAAAAAATCTTAATCCTTCCAGTACTTATTAGCTGCTGAATACTACAGAGGAATTTATTTTCTTTTTGGAACACGGAGCTCTCTGCTGACATCACGACCACAGTGCTCTCTGCTGACACCTCTGTCCATTTTAAGAACTGTCCAGAGTAAGAGAAAATCCCCATAGAAAACATATGCTGCTCTGGACAGTTCCTAAAATGGACAGAGATGCACTGTGGTCGTGATGTCAGCAGAGAGCTCTGTGTTCCAAAAAGAAAAGAATTTCCTCTGTAGTATTCAGCAGCTAATAAGTACTGGAAGGATTAAGATTTTTTTTTAAATAGAAGTCATTTACAAATCCGTTTAACTTTCTGGTACCAGTTGATTTAAAAAAAAAAAAGTTTTCCACGGTAGTACCCCTTTAAAGGAGATCTGTAGTGCTCTGAACTTTATGCTCTGAGCTCTGTGTTCCGAAAAGAAAAGAATTTCCTCTGTAGTATTCAGCAGCTAATAAGTACTGGAAGGATTAAGATTTTTTTTTTTTTTATATAGAAGTAATTTACAAATCTGTTTACATTTCTGGCACCAGTTGATTTAAAAAAAAATTAATTAAATAAAAGAAAAAAAAAAGTTTTCCACCGGAGTACCCCTTTAATGTCTCGGTCCTTAGGGAAAGGTAAATATACTGCATTCTCTTATCACAAGATACTGTTTGCTGATCCAGCTCTGCTACATCTGCCTAGCTCCAGTTCACTGGGTCCTTTGCCCAGATAATAGGGGTGAGATGCCACATCTCGCGTCGCTCAGTGGTCATTTCTTTTTCTCGCGCAGGAAGTGGAAGCTATTGACACAGAAGGTTTCCTCAGCCGCGGCCATAAATAGCTGCTGATTACAGAACATGCGTGGGGCCAAGTTTCCATTCTTTCCAGACAAAATCATTGGCTTATGTATTTTTTTTCTATGTAGCACATTTTTTCCTACATTAGGCTAAAGGGGAAAAATAAAAAAAAAATATCCCAGGACACAGCTGACAAACAACGCCTCATCCTCTTACTAATGTGGGAAAATTGGCGCAGGTCACACACAGGAGAAACCTTCATTAGATGTGACTAATGGAACCTGATTTCCAGGCTGTCTTAGTTTATTATCCTACATCATTGTTTTCCAAACGGTGTGCCTCCAGCTGTTGCAAAACTACAACTCCCAGCATGCCTGGACAGCCGTTGGCTGTCCAGGCATGCTGGGAGTTGTAGTTTTGCAACAGCTGGAGACACATTGTTTGGAAAACACTGTCCTATATGACCTGGCACTAGAAAACATTTTGTTCTAAATCAACTGGTGCCAGAAAGTTAAACAGATTTGAAAATGACTTCTATTTAAAAGTCTTAATCCTTCCAGTACTTATCAGCTGCTGTATGCCCCACAGAAAGTCCTTTGATTTTTGAATTTCCTTTCTGTCTGATCACAGCACTCTCTGCTGACAGCTCTGTCCATTTTAAAGGGGTACTCATGTGGAAACCTTTTTTTTTTTTTTAAATCAATTGGTGCCAGAAAGTTAAACAGATTTGTAAATTACTTCTATTAAAAAATCTTAATCCTTCCTGTACTTATTGGCTGCTGAATACTACAGAGGAAATTCTTTTCGGTTTGAAACACAGAGCTCTCTGCTGACATCATGAGCACAATGCTCTCTGCTGACCTCTGCTGTCCATTTTAGGAAGTGTCCAGAGTAAAAGGAAATCCCCATAGCAAACATATGCTGTTCTGGACAGTTCCTAAAATGGACAGAGATGTCAGCAGAGTGCACTGTGGTCATGATGTCAGCAGAGAGCACTGTGGTCATGATGTCAGCAGAGAGCACTGTGGTCATGATGTCAGCAGACAGCTCTGTGTTTCAAACGGAAAAGAATTTCCGCTGTAGTATTCAGCAGCTAATAAGTACAGGAAGGATTAAGATTTTTTTTAATAGAAGTAATTTACAAATCTGTTTAACTTTCTGGCACCAGTTGATTTAAAAAAGAAAAGTTTTTCAGCGGAGTACCCCTTTAAACAGATTTGTAAATTACTTCTATTTAAAAGTCTTAATCTTTCCAGTACTTATCAGCTGCTGTATGCCCCACAGAAAGTCCTTTGCTTTTTGAATTTCCTTTCTGTCTGACCACAGTGCTCTCTGCTGACACCTCTGTCCATTTTAATGGGGTACCCCGGTGGAAAACTTTTATTTTTTTAAATCATCTGGTGCCAGAAAGTTAAACAGATTTGTAAATTACTTCTATTAAAAAATCTTGATCCTTCCTGTACTTATTAGCTGCTGAATACTACAGCGTAAATTCTTTTCAGTTTGAAACCCAGAGCTCTCTGCTGACATCACGAATACAGTGCTCTCTGCTGACACCTCTGTCCATTTTAAGAACTGTCCAGAGTAGGAGAAAATTCCCATAGCAAACATATGCTGCTCTAGACAGTTCCTAAAATGGACAGAGATGTCAGCAGAGAGCTCTGTGTTCCAAAAAGAAAATAATTTCCTCTGTAGTATTCAGCAGTTAATAAGTACTGGAAGGATTAAGATTTTTTAATAGAAGTAATTTACAAATCTGTTTAACTTTCTGGCACCAGTTGATTTAAAAAAAAAAAAAAAAGTTTTCCACCGGAGTACCCCTTTTAAGAACTATCCAGGGTAGAAGTAAATCCCCATAGCAAACCTATCCTGCTCTGGACAGTTCCTGACATGGACAGAGTTGTCAGCAGAGAGCACTGTGGTCATACAGAAAGGAAATGCAAAAAGAAAATTACTTCCTGTGGATCATACAGCAGCTGATAAGTACTGGAAGGATTAAGATTTTTTTATATAAGTTATTTACAAATCTGTTTAACTTTCTGGCACCAGTTGATTAAAAGGAAAAAAATGTACCCCTTTAATTTTACAATGCCCACACAGCTTTCTGCAGACCATGAAAGACAATAAGACATGGTGGTTTATCTTTCTAAGAACAAAAAGGATTGGGCAGATAATATCCAACGTGCCTGATCAGAGTCAAGAAGCCCCCATAAACATATAAGGGGGAGATTTATCAAAACCTGTGCTAAGGAAAAGTTGCCCCTAGCAACCAATCAGATCGCTTCTTTCATTTTGCAGAGACCTTGTTAAAAATGAAAGAAGCGATCTGATTGGTGGTTGCTATGGGCGACTGGGCAACTTTTCCTCTACAGAGGTGTTGATAAATCTCCCCCATTCAGTTTCCCGGTCCTGCTGGAATAGTCAGGTTTGGCCGGGTGACCCCAACGATCTATAGAATAGAACTGAAATATCCCCAGGAATGACTGGAGCTCACCATGCATGGAAGGCACTCCGTTCATTGCCTAGAGCAGTGTTTCCCAACCAGTGTGCCTCCAGCTGTTGCATAACTACATCTCCCAGCATGCTTCCTACATGCAGAGTATACTGTGCGGCTTGCTGACAGAACATATATTATATATTACCCATTACTTCTATCTATAGCAGCGTTCTCCAACCAGTGTGTCTCCAGCTGTTGAAAAACTACAACTCCCAGCAAGCCTTCGGCTGTTTAAAGGGTATTCCAACAAAATAAATCTCAATTGGCTCCAGAAAGTTAAACAGATTTGTAAATTACGTTTAAAAAAAAAAAAAAATCTTAATCCTTCCAATAGTTATCAGCTGCTGAAGTTGAGTTGCTCTTTTCTGTCTGGCAACAGTGCTCTCTGCTGACATCTCTGTCTGTCTCGGGAACTGCACAGAGTAGAAGAGGTTTACTATGGGGATTTGCTTCTAAATTGGGCGGTTCCCTAGACAGGTGTCATCAGAGAGCACTTAGACAGAAAAGAACAACTCAATTCCAGCAGCTCATAAGTACTGAAAGGATTAAGATTTTTTTAATAGAAGTAATTTACAAATCTGTTTAACTTTCTGGAGCCTTCTGCTGGGGACCCCGGGGATCGCTGCTGCAGCACCCCGCTATCTTTACTGCGCAGAGCGAGATCGCTCTGCACGTAATGACGGGCAATACAGGGGCGGAGCATCGTTACGTCACGGCTCCGCCCCTCGTGACGTCACGGCGGGCTGTGATGTCATGAGGGGCGGAGCCATGATGTCACGCTGCTCCGTCCCCTGTATCGCCCGTCATTACGCACAGAGCGATCTCGCTCTGTGCAGTAATGATAGCGGGGTGCTGCAGCAGCGATCCCAGGGCTCCCCAGCAGCGGGACCGCGGCGATCTGACATCTTATCCCCTATCCTTTGGATAGGGGATAAGATGTCTAGGGGCGGAGTACCCCTTTAAGTACCCTAACAGATAATAGTGGGCATCTACCAGTATAAGTCTATATGGGAGAAGCTCCAGAATTAGCCACAAATTGATTAGGCAAATGTTAACAATTTCCATTAACCCTTGCCTCCTCTTTCTTCACAGGAGAGCAGTATGAACTACACGCTGCCACAGACACCACCCCCAGCGTGGTTGTGCACGTCTGCGAAAGCGATCCCGAAAACGAACTAGAGGTGGAAGAAGACGAGGACGGCATGAGCAAACCCAAACCAAAAATGATCCAAACAAGGAGGCCAGACTACATGCCCATCCACCTGAGCTGAAGAGGAGGACAGACGCGTTTCGAGGACAAACGCCAATTTCACTCCATGAATTTTTTTTCTCCATACCTGAGGACGACAGAACTCAGCGTGTACCGCAGTGGTGGGAGAGGCTGAATTTATACACAACGCGGCTCTTCCAAACCGGTGTGTTTTTTGGCTTGTTTTATTATTTAGCCGGCCAGGCAGCACCCTTGGGTTTCGGAGAGTCCATTGGGCCCTATACATTGACTGATAGAGGGGAGATCCAATGCCGGTTTCAAGGCCTCTTTGGGTTTTTTTTTCTTTTCTTGCTTTTCCGAAGACATTTATGTCATGGAACGGCGGGGGCTGGCTGTTTTGCGGCCTGTCGCGGGCAGAGGCGCAGGTGGCTTTACTATTAACCTACCTTTGTACATAGTTGCTGGTATGCGTTCAGCTGTCCATTGCAAGCTGGGAGGAAGAGTACTACATCATTTTTCCATTTTTTATTATTATTATTTTGCATGTGAACTCGATGCTGACACTTTTTCTATCATAGAATATGCTTAGAATTTTTGTGTTTTCCCGGTCACCGGACTGTGTGATTGCAACTGCGGAAAAAAAACAGGATGAATTTTTTTGGGTGACATTTTTGCAGCAAAAAATTTGGACTTTCTACCTTACTGGTTCATTAGCTATTGATCGTACGTACAGTCCGATATTCGGCAATGTCAGTGACTTTACCTTTGCAGTCTAATAGCTTTTTATGAATTCATCTTGAATGTGTACGCTGTCCGTGTGATCCTGGGAAGACCGTGAGATAAAGTATGCAATACCTTACTGCCTGTGTGCTGCTTTTGGAGTCTCCACTGTCATCGTTTTTTTGGAAATTTAAGATGGTGTTTGTCGTCGTTACTTAGTCACATGACCTGTCAAACATTATGTTTTGCGACAATCTGCACGGTTTACGTGTGGTAGAGGGGTTTCCAACCATAGATATTTATGGCATATTAACTGGATACTGCTGGGACCCCCAGTGGCTGAGTTTGCTTGCTGTATAGGGTTGTCAAGTGTTCTGTCCAAGATCCTTGCCTCTTGTACTGAGTACAAAGCGGCTGCACAGAGTATCTCTTGCACCAAGGAACCTGTCCTCTGACATTGATTTGAACAGACGCTGTGTAATACCTAGTTTCTCCAGTGGTGGCACTGTAGGGAAACTGAACACTTACTCCTCACAGATTACTGCTGATTACTAGGGGGTCCCAGAAGGAGGATTCTTATTGTAAAGGGATAGTCAATAGCGGAGAACCCATTTAATGGAAAAATAACCTCCTCCGGGATTAGGGAATGGAAGAGTCCATTCTCAGGATAGACTCGGTACCAGCAGTCATTCTGTTATGGTATATCCAGTGGAAACCCCCTTTAATTATACAAACGTACATACTGTATACCTTGCATATATTTGCAGGAGACCCGAGGTGGTCTAATAGAATTGTATATACCAGGATAAGGCTTTTTTTTTTTTTACATCTAGTTGTTTTTTTTGCCACCTTTTAGTGTATACGCCAGGGGAAACTCCAAAATTATACATTACACTCAAGCCGAAGACTGTCACTGGGCCAGAATAACCCTATAGCTAGACCTAGTCATCGTGTATGTTGGGTAAATGTGATGTGAACAGGACCTAAGATGCATCCCTGGGAGACCCGATTATATACTGTGAGCACAAAATGGAAGATTATAGTACTGTAGTTGTGACCTATTTTGGGTAAGATGTATATATTCCTACCCATTCTGAAGATATACTATACATACTTACCCTCATTTGAATCCCAAATCCTGAGACCTATAATCTTTGGTTCTTTTTTTATACAAAATAAAATAGACCCACCCCTTTTGTGGTCCAATTTTAAAAGACCGCCCACGAGGAGCCTGCAAGTATGCATTATATACGGTGTGCATTTTAGGACATAGTCAGCCGTAACTCCGTCCTCCGTCAGGTGAAACGGCGTCCCGCCTCCTCCCTCGGGCCAATCTCCGTCAGACGTCAGCCGCAACTCCCTCCTTTGTCATCCTAAAGTCTCTCATCCGAAAATCCGTCATCCCTCAGACGAAAAACTTTCCTGCCATATAGCAGAACCGAGTCAGTGTCCACTTTCTGCTATACGGGTTCCGCTGTACACGCTATTCAATGTCGGCTCTGCTATACAGACTCTGTAGCACATGTAGCATCTGTAGTACACGTGCAAGTTTCACAGTTTCGACTCTGCTATACATGCCGTGCAGCGTCGGCTCTGCTATGCGGCAGGAAGTTGCTTCTGAGGGAGAATCGTCTGAGGCATGACGGCGTTTTGGACGAGGGAGTTTCGGAGGAGGGAGTTGTGGCTGAAGGATGAGGACAATTGGTGTGAGGGAGGAGGCGGGATGCCATTTCACCTGACGGAGGACGGAGTTGCGGCTGACTACTAACGCCGATTGGTCCGAGGGAGGAGGCGGGACGCCATTTCACCTGACCGAGGACGGAGTTACGGCTGACGACTGACTATGTCCTAAAATGGACACCGTAATTATAGGATATTTCACTTATGGGTTTGTAATTGACGTTGGAGCTCCATCCGTACTGCAGGAACATACTTCTCATACTCTGCAATTTCTTGCCCTGCCATGTGGTGGTGCTGTTCATACACTATTTCTCCAGTCTGTAGAAAATAAAAAAAAATAAAAAAATAAAAAAATGTAAATCATTCTTTCAGTGAAACTAAACCAAGTAGTTCTTGTTGTCAAAGCTCTTTGCCATTCAGCTGGTTATATGAGGGACCTGTGGTGTGCCTTTCCTTATTTTAGTAGGAATTTTGCTTTTTTTTATTTTTTTATTTTTTTTTCAATAATATTGTGTATACTGTTGCCTAAGAATCAGACGTTAGTGTTTATGAATATTATTTGCTTTGACGTGATCTGCAGCTACTTAATACGTGCTGTAACCTATATAGCAGTGGTCTTCAAACTGTGGTAGACCTCTATATGCTGCAAAACTACAACTCCCAGCATGCCCGGACAGCCAACGGCTGTCCGGGCATGCTGGGAGTTGTAGTTTTGCAACATTTACAGGTCTACCACTGTTTGGAGACCTCACACAGAAGGTCATGAATGGTTGTGTCTACAACATGACTAGAGATGAGCGAACTTACAGTAAATTCAATTCGTCACGAACCTCTCAGCTCGGCGGTTGCTGACTTTTCCTGCATAAATTAGTTCAGCTTTCCGGTGCTCCGGTGGGCTGGAAAAGGTGGATACAGTCCTAGGAAAGAGTCTCCTAGGACTGTATCCACCTTTTCCAGCCCACTGGAGCACCGGAAAGCTGAACTAATTTATGCAGGAAAAGTCATCAACTGCCGAGCTTAGAAGTTCGTGACGAATCGAATTTACTGTAAGTTCGCTCATCTCTAAACATGACCTATTGTGCAGTATAGACGTTACCGTATGTGTGTGAACCCTATCTTCCCACCCCCTGCAGTGATTGACACCCATACAGTGTTAGGACGGTTTTACACTAGTATGAAACAGGACTCCTTTTTGCATCCATATTAAAGGGGTACTCCGGTGGAAAACTTTTTATTTTTTTTTTTATCGACTGGTGCCAGAAAGTTAAACAGATTTGTAAATGACTTCTATTAAAAAAAAATCTTTACCCTTCCAGTACTTTTTAGCAGCAGTATGCTACAGAGGAAATTCTTTTATTTTTGAATTTCTTTTTGTCTTGTCCACAGTGCTCTCTGCTGACACCTCTGCTGTCCGTCTCAGGAACTGTCCAGAGCAGCATAGGTTTGCTACGGGGATTTTCTCCTTTTCTAGACAGTTCCTGATACGGGCATCAGGTGTCAGCAGAGAGCACTGTGGACAAGACAAAAAAGAAATTAAAAAAGAAAAGAATTTCCTCTGTAGCATACAGCTGCTAATAAGTACTGGAAGGGTAAAGATTTTTTAAAAGAAGTCATTTACAAATCTGTTTAACTTTCTGGCACCAGTTGATTAAAAAAAAAAAAAAGTTTTCCATCGGAGTACTCCTTTAAGCCCTGACCTGATGACCCGACAGCTGTCCGTTTGGGTCATCAGACCCATGGCCAGGACTTCTGTCCATAATATGGAAGCAAAAATGCGTCTTGTGTTATACACACATTCACTGATGACATCACACGTCATATATATATATATATTTGGGGAGATCAAAGCTTAAAGGGGTTACCCAGGAAAAAAACTTTTTTTTATATATATCAACTGGCTCCAGAAAGTTAAACAGATTTGTAAATTATTTCTATTAAAAAATCTTAATCCTTTCAGTACTTATGAGCTTCTGAAGTTAAGGTTGTTCTTTTCTGTCTAAGTGCTCTCTGATGACACCTGTCTCGGGAACCGCCCAGTTTAGAAACAAATCCCCATAGCAAACCTCTTCTAAACTGGGCGTTTCAGGTGTCAGAGAGGATTTAGACAGAAAAGAACAACCTTAACTTCAGAAGCTCATAAGTACTGAAAGGATTAAGATTTTTTAATAGAAGTAATTTACAAATCTGTTTAACTTTCTGGAGCCAGTTGATAGATATATATATATATATATATATATATATATATATATATATATATATATATATATATATATATATATATATATATATAAAAATATAAAGTTTTTTCCTGGAATACCCCTTTAATCTAGTTCATGCTGTTACCCTGTAATGTTGATCCACAGGAACCAGAACAAGTGCTTCTGTAAGGCTTCGGTTACACCATATTCATAGATGGGTGGAATAGGTCTATAAGCCTCATATAGACTATACAGATAACAACCTATCGATGACATAATCCCTTATATGGGATGGGAAATAAAGAACCACTCATGCATTTTTTTTCTTTTTTTTTATGCCTATATCGAGCAGCATAGGCTATTATTTGCGAATAATTTAAAGGTTATTGTATGCCTTGTGCATACCTGTTTTAGCTGATGTGGCAGGCATGAAAAAAACACGTAAAAAAACTGTATAAACACTATGGGGGAGATTTATGAAAACCTGTCCAGAGGAAAAGTTGCTGAGTTGCTCATAGCAACCAATCAGATTGCTTCTTTCCTTTTTTAACAAGGCCTCTGAAAAATGAAAGAAGCGGTCTGATTGGTTGCTATGGGCAACTCTGCAACTTTTCCTCTGGACAGGTTTTGATGAATCTCCCTCTATAACAACCATTAACCTCACCCCATAGAGATAGCAGTAGTACACAGAGCTGGAGGGGAGGGGTATAGCCTATAGTATACCTACTCAGGGGCGTACCTAGAGCATTTGGCACCCGGGGCGGACCCTTTGTTTGGCACCCCCCCCCCACACACACACACACACACACACACACACACACATATGCACCCCCTTTAATTACACCCCCTCCCTCCCCCCAGGGGCTGACAACGATCGAGGCCCCCGGACCAAAAAAAAGGTAAGGGCCCCTGCTAGTCTCTGCAGCTCGTCAATCTTCTGCCACTCCCCTATTCCACCCAAATCCCACACACAATAAAAAAAAAATTATATATGTAAGAAACACTTTAACGTAGGTAAATTTCCATGACCAATAATACTGGTATACAAGGAGTAAATATATACCACCACACAATAACTGGATAATACCCCCATACTGTACTGAATAAAACCACTATACACAGACCATTATACTATACAGGATCTGTACACAATATAAGTGATTATATACAGGACCATATGGTGGTAGATATCAGCTGTACACAGGATCTGTGTACCATATAAGTGATTACAGTTACATTTTGGGACTCACAATTACGTATTTTCAGATCAGCGGCGTCCTCTTTCCTTTTCTTCTCCGTCCGGATAAGACCGCCATGTAGATCTCTTAACATCTGCAGGAAAAACTTGTCAGACTCTGCATTTTTTCAGAGCCCTCCCCTCCTCGACACAATCTTTCCATCTATAGGCCCACAAACTGTAATGATGCCCTCCTTTGTGTCCTGCACAGTAAAAGGGCAGGTAGGTAGATAGCCCGGTAACCCCCTCTTTCCCATAGGTATATGCAGAGCTACACCCCCCCTCTTTACCATAGGTATATGGAGAGTTACACCCCCCTCTTTCCCATAGGTATATACAGAGTTACACCCCCCCCTCTTTCCCACAGGTATATGCAGAGCTACACCCCCCCCTCTTTCCCACAGGTATATGCAGAGCTACACCCCCCCCCCTCTTTCCCACAGGTATATGCAGAGCTACACCCCCCCCCCCTCTTTCCCACAGGTATATGCAGAGCTACACCCCCCCCTCTTTCCCATAGATATATGCAGTTACACCCCCCTCTTTCCCATAGGTATATGCAGAGCTACACCCCCCTCTTTCCCATAGGCATATGTAGAGTTACACCCCCCCTCTTTCCCATAGGCATATGCAGAGTTACACCCCCCCCCCCCTCTTTCCCATAGGCATATGCAGAGTTACACCCCCTCCTATTTCCCATAGGCGCCTGTACTGCGTGCTGCGTGGGGACGGAGGTCACGTCTCCTCTGTGTAGCTGCAGATGTGGCTCACACAGAGGGGACGCCTTCTCCTGTATGTGCGTGTATCGCGCATACAGGAGAATGTAGCGCTGTCTGCTGGGGATCTGGGACGAGTGTCCCAGATCGTCAGTAGTGGCGGTGGGTCAGTCCGCCCCTGGCACCCCCCTTGTGAGTGGCACCCGGGGCGGGCCACCCCCCCCCCCTTGGTACACCATTGTACCTACTATATATCCTGATCTTATAGAGATAGCAGCAGTGTACAGATAGAGCTGGAGGGGAGGAGTATATCTACTATATATCCTGATCTCTTAGAGATAGTAGCAGCAGTATACCCTCCTGGACACACCTTTACACCCTATCTGCCTTGGTGCACCTGGATGTAGATGTCTGGACTATAAAGTGAGCACAAGAGCAGAGCTGGCTTCATGGACTGCGTATACACAGTATTATCAGCAGCCTGGGATCTATCGGTGATGACCGATATCAGCTATCCCACTGATGCCCTCCAATAACCCTCGAGATGCCGTGATCAGTACTGATTAAGTATTAGGAGGGGCGTGTAGAGACTCATTGGACCACCTGCAGTCTCCTCACCTGCCTCCATCGCCGTTCCAGTGATGCTCCTCTATAGAAGTAGATTGTCCATTACACTGATCCGTGTGGAGACATCACATCCCAGAAAAAAGGCAATAAGAAGTGATCAAAAGTCACATACAGTGACCCCCCGACCTACGATGGCCCCGACATACGATAATTTCAACATATGATGGTCTCTCAGAGGCCATCGCATGTTGAAGGCAGTATCAACATACAATGCTTTTGTATGTCGGGGCCATCGCATAAACGGCTATCCGGCAGTGCAGACTGCTTCAGCTGCCACCGGATAGCCATTTACGGTGCCCCGTGTGCTCCGGTGATGGTCACTTACCTGTCCTTCGGGCTCCGACACTTCCTCTTCGGGATCCTCTGCATCGTCGGCGCTCTCCATCGTCGTCATCACGTCGCTGCGCACGCCGTCCCGTCATCCAATAGGAGCGGCGTGCGTAGCGACGTGATGGCGGCGACGGAGAGCGCGGATGCCGGGGAAGCAGAGGCCTTGCCGGGGTGTCGGGGACGCGGCGACAGTGATTGACGGCGACATCCAGGGCAGCGGTGACGGTCCGGAGCGGCGGGGACAGGTGAGTACAACTTCCTCTAACAGTAGTCTACAACCTGCGGACCTCCAGATGTTACAAAACTACAACACCCAGCATGCCCGGACAGCCGTTGGCTGTCCGGGCATGCTGGGTGTTGTAGTTTTGTAACATCTGGAGGTCCGCAGGTTGTAGACCACTGTCCTATACTTTACATTGCACGGATCCCTCAACATGCGATGGTCCATTTGGAATGGATTACCATCGTATGTTGAGGGACCACTGTATACGCAAAAGTGGTACCAATAAAAACTACAAATCACGTCACAAAAAATTAGCCCTCATACAGCCCTGTATACGGAAAATAAGAAGTTATAGGGGGTCAGAATAGGGCAATTTTAGACTTACTTATTCTGTTAAAGTTTTTTTTTTTTTAAGCAGTACAATAATAGAAAAGCGTGTAAACATGGGTATCTCTTCGTATTGGCCCACAGAAAAAAAACAAAAAACATGTCAGTTTCACTATAAAGAGCACTTCAAAACTGAAAATGTCCTGTGCCCTCAAGGCAAAAATAGGCAAAGATAGCCACGTTCTATTGTTTGCCTAAAGTGCATAAAGGCACTAACCCTCTTAAAGGCTGCCCTATAGTGTCAGTGAATGGTTCCCTGACAGAGGCCATAGGCATCTATGTTGATCGGATACTCCGAAACGTTGTCACGACCCTGCCCTTTTATGTCCGTGACACCATGGATTTCCTTAAAAAGGATTGATGACATTACCATGGAGAAGGGGGTGGGGCACGCAAGCATCGATGTCGAAGCACTTTACAGTTCTATTCCGCATGAATGTGGGCTGATGGCTGTTGACCATTATCTGAGAACAAGGGGAAATTTTTTTCAAGCACATAGTCGTTTTGTTTCTTCATTAGTACAATACATTTTGACTCATAACTATTTTCTTTTCGATGGGAGGATCTACTACCAGCTCAGGGGGACCGCCATGGGGAGCCCCTGTGCCCCCACATATGCAAATCTCCTCCTGGGCTGGTGTGAAGACCATCTGGTCTTCCCACCAGATGACAACATCTGGACACAGCATAGAGTGGTCCCTCAACATACGATGGTAATCCGTTCCAAACGGGCCATCGTTTGTTGAAACCATCGTATGTTGAGGGATCCGTGCAATGTAAAGTATAGGACAGTGGTCTACAACCTGCGGACCTCCAGATGTTGCAAAACTACAACACCCAGCATGCCCGGACAGCCGTTGGCCGCTGTCCTCGCCGCTCCGGACCGCCACCGCTCCTCACCGCTGCCCTGGATGTCGCCCTCCATCGCTGTCACCGTGTCCCCGACGCTTCGGTAAGGCCTCTGCTTCCCCGGCATCTTCTCTCTCCGTCGCCGGCATCACGTCGCTACGCACGCCGCTTCTATTGGATGACGGCGTGCGCAGCGACGTGATGACGACCATGGAGAGTGCCGACGATGCAGGGGATCCCGAAGAGGACGCGCCGGAGCCCCGAGGACAGGTAGGAGACCATCACCGGAGCACACAGGGCACCGTATACGGCTATCTGGTGGCAGCTGAAGCAGTCTGCGCTGCCGGATAGCCGTTTATGCGATGGCCCCGACATACAAAAGCATCGTATGTTGATGCTGCCTTCAACATGCGATTGCCTCTGAGAGGCCATCGTATGTTGAAATGATCGTATGTCGGGGCCATCGTAGGTCGGGGGGTCACTGTATTCTGTTATGGGCCAGATACATAGACGACATTTTCGTTCTATGGTCTAGCTCTAACGAAAACATTTTGGAATTTGGATAGGGGATAAGATGTTTTCAGCGGAGCATCCCTCTAAATTTTGCATAATTCCATGGCGGAATCCTATTGAAGTCAATGGGGGCTTTTGAATTTTGTTTTGAGCACACAGGAATTCAGTCGAAATTCTGCTCCTATTCCGCTAAAATTTTCACAGCAAGCAATGCAGACCGGAATCACAGGAATTGCGCTGTGCGAACATAGCCTTATAGTTTTGCAACAGCTGGAGGTCCACACGTTTGGAGACCTAGGTTCTAAAATGTCGCTGCTACATCGCCCGGTGTTACAACCCTGGAAATTTTCTGACCATCAGTTAAAGGGGTATTCCAGGAGAAAAAAAAATGTTTTATATCAACTGGCTACAGAAAGTTAAACAGATTTGTAAATTACTTCTATTAAAAAAAATCTTAATCCTTTCAATAATTATCAGCTGCTGAAGTTGAGTTGTTGTTTTCTGTCTGGCAACAGTGCTCTCTGCTGACATATCTGCTTGTCTCGGAAACTGCACAGAGTAGAAGAGGTTTGCTATGGGGATTTTCTTCTAAACTGGGCGGTTCCCGAGACAGGTGTCATCAGGGAGCACTTAGACAGAAAAGAACAACTCAACTTCATCAGCTTATAAGTACTCAAAGAATTAAGATTTTTTTATAGAAGTCATTTACAAATCTGTTTAACTTCCTGGAGCCAGTTGATATATATATATATATATATAAAAAGTTTTTTCCTGGATAACCCCTTTAATCTTGTCAGTCTTCACTGCAGTTCCGGCATGCTATTCAAGAGCCAAAAAGTAGAGATGAGCGAACTTACAGTAAATTCGATTCATCACGAACTTCTCGGCTCGGCAGTTGATGACTTTTCCTGCATAAATTAGTTCAGCCTTCAGGTGCTCCGGTGGGCTGGAAAAGGTGGATACATTTCTAGGAAAGAGTCTCTTAGGACTGTATCCACCTTTTCCAGCCCACCGGAGCACCGGAAAGCTGAACTAATTTATGCAGGAAAAGTCATCAACTGCCGAGCCGAGAAGTTTGTGACGAATCGAATTTACTGTAAGTTCGCTCATCTCTACCAAAAAGCTCAGGATGGACTGTGACCCCGTATAGAGGTAGTAGAATTGGATTATAAAACGTCTAAGGGGGAGATCAAAACCAGAGGAAAAGTTCCTGAGTTGCCCATAGCAACCAGATCGCTGCTTTCATTTTTGAAAAGGCCTGTGCAAAATGAAAGTAGCGATCTGATTGGTTGCTATGGGCAACTCGGCAACTTTTCCTCTGGTTTTGATAAATCTCCCCCTTAGTAGGTAAACCATAACCAATAACCTGCTCTATAGGAAATGGACTGTTCTCCTGCAGGATCTATGGTCCGACCGCCACTTGTTCCATTGATTCCTATTGTCTTCTTATAAAACTGGACGTCCATGTTGTTTTCACGTGTCGTGTAAATGTTTCCAGACAATAAACTTCCTTTGTATTATTACGTTTATATCAACCCGTCTTGGTTCTGGGTTTTTGTGTGTGTGTTTTGATGTCTATAGTATGTGAAGGACCTGCATAAAATTGTTGGGTGCATCAGCACGCAACTTCCACTAGTGTTTCCTGACCAGGGTGCCTCCAGCTGTTGCAAATCTACAACTCCCAGCATGCTCGGACAGCCGAAGGCTGTCCGAGCATGCTGGAAGTTGTAGTTTTGCAACAGCTGGAGGCACCCTGGTTGGGTTACACTGATATAACAGTTGCACTTAAAGGGGTACTCCAGTGGAAAACTTTATATATATATATATATATATATATATATATATATATATATATATATATTTGTTTTTTATCAACTGGTGACAGAAAGTTAAACAGATTTGTAAATGACTTCTATTAAAATATCCTTACCCTTCCAGTACTTATTACCAGCTGTATGCTACAGAAGAAATTCTATTCTTTTTGAATTTTCTTTTTTTTGTCTTGTCCACAGTGCTCTCTGCTGGCACCTCTGTCCATATCAGGAACTGTCCAGAGCAGGATAGGTTTGCTATGAGGATTTTCTCCTGCTCTGGACAGTTCCTGATACGGGCATCAGGTGTCAGCAGAGAGCACTGTGGACAAGACAAAAAAAAGAAAATTCAAAATTAATAGAATTTCCTCTGTAGCATACAGCTGCTAATAAGTACTGGAAGGGTAAAGATCTTTTAATAGAAGTAATTTACAAATCTGTATAACTTTCTGGCACCAGTTGATTTAAAAAAAAAAAAAAATGTTTTCCACCGGAGTAACCCTTTAAGCTACCTTATTAGTTTTGCAACAGCTGGAGGCACACTGGTTGGGAAAGACAGGTATAACTTATAATAGAAAGTCCGGTATCAAAGGGGTATTTCCATATTGTAAACTGCTGGCATATCACTAAAAAGGCTATGACTGTATGACAGCTGGGGATCAACCAATGGAACTCCCATGATCCTCTGAACAAACTTCTGCTTCACTGATTGTTCCCTGTACACTGGCACCCCAGCACCCCAGCACACCCACTGAGCAGAGACAGCTCCATTTAAAGGGGTACTCCAGTGGAAAACATTTTTATTTTATTTTTTAAATCTACTGGTGTCAGAAAGTTAAACAGATTTGTAAATTACTTCTATTTAAAAATATGAATCCTCCCAGTACTTATCAGCTGCTGTATTCTATAGAGGAAATTGTGTAGTTCTTTCCAGCCTGACCACAGTGCTCTCTGCTGCCACCTTTGTCCATGTCAGGAACTGTCCAGAGCAGGAGCAAATCCCCATAGCAAACCTATCCTACTCCCGACAGTTCCTGACATGGACAGAGGTGGCAGCAGAGAGCACTGTGGTCTGACAGAAAAGAACTACACAACTTCCTCTGTAGTATACAGCAGCTGAAAGGTACTGAAAGGGTTAAGATTTTTAAGTAAAAATAATTTACAAATCTGGATAACTGTCTGGCACCAATTGATTTAAAAAAAGGGCTTATAGGTATGCCCTGGAGTCCTGGGACTTAAGGACCCAGGGCGTACGCTCGTGGGAATTCCGGTCCCCGCAGCGATATCGGGTCAATCGGGTCTACGGTGACTCATAAAAACACTCTTTAGCAGCAGGAGTGGGGTGGTAGTGATGGACGATCGTCTTGAATCAGGACTCCTGCCGTGGGGTGTCCTTAACGGCACCCGCTCCGCCCCTATTCCATAGGGCAAGAGCGGGTGCCAGGAGTATGTACCTTGAGCGGGGGCCCCAGATCCCCGGCATCGGCGTCTGGATCAGGCCCCCAAGAGCGGAGTCAGCGGCAGGGAGGAGGATCTTGGAGCAGCAGGAGGAGGTAAGGCTAGCCTCCTGCTGTTGCTTAGCAACAACTCGGAGCATGCACAAAAGGGCATGCTGGGAGTTAAGCAACAGCAGAAGGCACAACTACAACTCCCAGCATGCCCTTTGATAGTTTGTGCATGCTGGGGGTTGTAGTTATGCAACAGCTGGAGGCACATTTTTTTTCTATGAAAAAGTGTGCCTCCAGCAGTTGCATAACTACAAGTCCCAGCATGCCCTTCGGCTGTCACTGCATGCTGAGAGTTGTAGCTTTTGCAACAGCTGGAGGCACACTGGTTACGAAACACCGAGTTAAGTAACAAACTCTCAGTGTTTTGCAACCAGTGTGCCTCCAGCTTTTGCATAACTACAACCCCCAGCATGCACAGACAACCAAAGGGCATGCTGGAAGTTGTAGTTTTGCAACAGCTGGAGGTTCCATCCCCCCTAATAAAAATGAAAAACCTCTCATATGGCACTGTTTCCAAAAAGGAGCCTCCAGCTGTTGCAAAACAACAACTCCCAGTATTGCCGGACAGCCATTGACTGTCCAGGCATGCTGGGAGTTTTGCAACAGCTGGAGGCACCCTGTTTGGGATTCACTGCCGTAGGGTAATTTTGGTATCAGAGGCAAGTCTAATTCTTGTATCAGGGTCTGTCCCCAGGCAAATCCCTAATTTAGGCCTCAAATGCGCATGGCGCTCTCTTTGGAGCCCTGTTGTATTTCAAGGAAACAGTTTAGGGCCACATATGGGGTATTTCCGTACACGGGAGAAATTACACTACAAATTTTGGGGGGATTTTCTCCTTTTATCCCATATGAAAAGCTAAAGTTGGGGTCTACACCAGTCTGTTAGTGTAAAAAAAAAAAAAAAAAAAAGTTACACTAACATGCTGGTGTTGCCCCATACTTTCCATTTTCACAAGAGGTAAAAGGAAAAAAAAGACCCCCAAAATTTGTAACGCAATTCCTCTTGAGTACGGAGATACCCCATATGTGGGCGTAAAATGCTCTGCGGGCGCACAGAGAGGCTCAGGTGAGAGCGCACCATGTACATTTGAGGCCTAAATTGGTGATTTGCACAGGGGTGGCTGATTTTACAGCGGTTCTGACATAAACGCAAAAAAATAAATACCCACATGTGACCCCGTTTTGGAAACCACACCCCTCACGGAATGTAACAAGGGGTACAGTGAGCCTGAACACCCCACAGGTGTTTGACGAATTTTTGTTAAAGTTGGATGTGAAAATGAAAAAAAAAATAATTTCACTAAAATGCTAACATTTTCACAAGGGAAAATAGGAAAAAAAGCCCCCCAAAATTTGTAACCCCATTTCTTCTGAATAAGAACATACCCCAGATGTGGATATAAAGTGCTCTGTGTGTGCACTACAATGCTCAGAAGAGAGGGAGCGCCATTGGGCTTTTGGAGACAGAATGTGTCCAGAATTGAAGGCCATGTGTGTTTACAAAGCCCCCATAGAGCCAGAACAATGGACCCCCCAACATGTGACCCCATTTTGGAAACTGCACCCCTCACAGAATGTAATAAGGGGTGCAATGTGCATTTACGCCCCACAGGTGTCTGACAGATTTTTGGAACAGTGGTCCGTGAAAATGAAAAATTACATATTTCATTTGCACAACCCACTGTTCCAAAGATCTGTCAAACGCCAGTGGGGTGTAAATACTCTTTATTTCCATCTCTTCTGAGCATTGTAGCAGTTTGCTGTCTCGGCATGCTGGGATTTGTAGTTTTGCAACATCTGGAGGGCCACAGTTTGGAGATTAATGTGCAGGGGTCTCTAAACTGTGGCCCTCTAAACCTTGCAAAACTACAACTCCCAGCATGCACGAACAGCAAATGGTTGCCTCGGCATGCTGAGAGTTATAGTTGCATGCCTCCAGCTGTTGCGTAACTACAACTCCCAGCATCCCCTTCGGCGATCAGTACATGCCGGGAGTTGTAGTTTTGCAACAGCTGGAGGCACACTGGTTGTAAAATACTGAGTTAGGTTACAGAACCTTACTCCAGGTTTTCCAACCAGTGTGCCTCCAGCTGTTGCAAAACTACAACTCCCAGCATGCACAGTCTGTCAGTGCATGCTGGGAGTTGTAGTTTTGTAACAGCTGCAGGTTTGCATCCCCCTTCCCCCCCCCCCCATGTGAATGCACACAGATGAGTTTCTTGCTCCAAGTCTGAGCTGCTGCAAATTTTCCAGAAAACCCGCTGTAAACACCCGCCAGTGCGAATGTACCCTGAAAACACTACACTACACAAAATAAAGGACAAAACACTACATATACACACGTACACTCACCCCCCCCCCCCCCCCCCCAATAAAAAAAACTCTTGTACGGAAGTTTTCTAAAACGGAGCCTCCAGCTGTTGCAAAACAACAACTCCCAGCATTTCTGGACAGCCATTGACTGTCCAGGCATGCTGGGAGTTTAGCAACAGCTGGAGGCACCCTGTTTGGGAATCACTGGCGTAGAATATTTTTAGTCGCGGAGGCATTTGTAATGCTTGCATATGGGTCCGCCCCTAGGCAAATCCCTAACTTGGCGCTCTCTCATTTCAGAGCCCTGTCATATTTTTCAGGGAAACCGTATAGGGCCACATGGGGTATTTCCGTAATCGGGAGCAATTGTGTTACAAATTTTGGGGGGCTTTTTCTCCTTTTACCCCGTATGAAAATGAAAAGTTGGGGGCTACACCAATATAAAATAAATGTACACTTTCATGCTGGTGTTGCCCTATACTTTTCATTTTCACAAGAGGTAAAAGGGAAAAAAAGACCCCCAAAATTTGTAACACAATTTAGTACGGAAATTCCCAATATGTGGGCGTAAAATGCTCTGCGGGCGCAAGACATTGTCCATTTGAGGCCTAAATTGGTGATTTGCACAGGGGTGGCTGATTTTACAGCGCTTCTGACATAAACGCAAAAAAATAAATACTCACATGTGACCCTTGGCTTTTTGAAAGCAAATTTTGCTGAAATGGTTTTTGGGGGGCATATCGCATTTAGAAAGCCCCTAAGGTGCCAGAACATCAAAAAAACTACAACATGGCACTATTTTGGAAACTACACCCCTCAGGGAATGTAACAAGGGGTATAGTGAGCCGTGAAACCCCACAGGTGTGCAGGGGTACAGTGAGCATTTACGCCCCACAGGTGTCTGACAGATTTATACATGACTTTTATACCGACTTTAACGAAAAGTTGTCAAACACCTGTGGGTGTTAAGGCTCACTGTTCCCCTTGTTACGTTCCTTGAGGGGTGTAGTTTCTAATATGGTATGCCATGTGTTTTTTTTTTTGTTGCTGTTATGGCACCATAGGGGCTTCCTTAATGCAACATGCCCCCAAAAACCATTTTAGCAAAATTCACTCTCTAAAATCCCATTGTCACTCCTTGCCTCCTGAGCCTTGTAGTGCGCCAGCAGAGCACTTTACATCCACATATGAGGTATTTCCTTACTCGAGAGAAATTTGGTTACAAATTTTTGGGGGCTTTTAAATTTAAATTTAAAAACTGGGTCTACAAGAACATGCGAGTGTAAAAAAATTAAGATTTAGAATTTTCTGCTATTCCTGTGAAACATCTAAAGGGTTAACACATTTTCTGAATAACATTTTGAATACTTTGAGGGGTGCAGTTTTTATAATGGGGTCATTTATGAGGTATTTCTAACATAAAAGCCCCTAAAATCCACTTCAAATTGAACTGCTCCCTGAAAAATTACAATTTTGAAATTTTTGTGAAAAATTTGAAAAAATTGTTGCTGAACTTTGAAGCCCTCTGGTGTCTTCCAAAAGTAAAAACATGTCCACTTTATGATGCAAACATAAAGTAGACATATTGTATATGTGAATCAATATATAATTTTGTGCAACACAAAAAGAGAAACACAGCCGCACATCCACCATTTGTATTTTGATCTACTTGCTTCTCAGCATAATTTCAAAAACAAACAGGTTGTTAGTATACATTTTGATCAAAAAGTACAAGCCCACTCACCACGTCAAGGCCACCTCGTTAGAGTGGGTCCCTAACCTGACACTGCCTCCGAGACCCCATGCCCAACGGGGGGAGCGACCCAGTGGCCAGGCAGCCCCGCTACTGCCTGACCAAGCCCCCGGCTCTCGGCCACTCCACCCCACAGACAAAGCATCACAGAAACAATGGCCGCCACAGAGCACCACACCAGTGTGAACACCTACCATGTGCTCCCTGCCAGAGGGCTGGGAGAATGGTAGGAGGAAACCTATATGCAGTTTCCTGCTAATTAAAAACAAAAATGGACAGAGGTGTCAGCAGAGAGCACCGTGGTCAGACGGAAAAAAACAACTCAACTTCCTCTGTAGTATTCAGAAGCTGATAAGTACTGGAAGGATTAAGATTTTTTAAATAGAAGTAATTTACAAATCTGTGTAACTTTCTGGCAAAAACAAATACTGGGCGGTGTTCTGAAATATTTCTGGACCAGCGTCATTTCCATCCGCTACATCACTTGCGGCTGAACCTACCCTAGCCCGTCTTAGCTAATCAGAAGCTGCTACATTAGCAGTCGAGAAACATTTCAGAACAGCGGCGGGCTTCTCGCCCAGAACATGATTGGCTGCTCTCTGCACTGCACGCAGCGGGCCGACATTGCACACAGTCGGCTCTGCTTCATATGTGTAGCAGAGCTTGCTCTCCTCTGCTACACATGCAGCAGAGCCAGCTGTGTCATTTTGACAACTTTGCTTAATTATGGCTATAAATACGAAATATAAATATGACTATAAACATGAAAACAGGCAGTGTGAACATGGCCTCATGGGGACGCACTAGATGTCTGTTATATTTGTCAGTTGCTCCTAAGCAACAGCCGATCATATGCCACCCTATATGTTATAAGAAAAGGTGGTGGTGTATATAGGCCTCTGCTGAGGAGCAAGTAAGTGTCATGTGTAACTAACGTGCGAAGGGCTAGTTTCTTAAAGATAAATCTTTTTTGAACCCCTTAAGGACTCAGGACATACAGGTACGCCCTGAGGTCCTGGTACTTAATGAAACAGGGCGTACCTGTACACCCTTGTGAATTCCAGTCCCCGCCGCTTGCCGGGCAAGCGTCGGGGACCGGAATTCCCACGGGCGTACAGGTACGCCCTGTGTCCTTAAGTACCAGGACATCAGGGCAAACCTGTATGCCACGTGTCCATAATGGGCATGTCCTGGCATGCTGGGAGTTTTAGTTTTGCAACAGCTGGAGGCACCCTGGTCAGGAAACACTAAGCGGAAGCTTTCCCTCCTGCAGGTCTGCGTTTTAGCAGGGTGAAGTTGACCCTAATGAACGGCCAAGGCCCATGGGCCTGTGCCCTGTATATTAGTGAGGGTCCCAAGCAGAAGACCCCATCCTATGACAACCTTATAGGACATATGCACAGAGGTCATCTTCATGGGACAACCCTTTTTAGGGCAGGGTCACACGTGCCGTATTTCGCTGCATATTTTCTAAAGCTGATTTTGGTACCCATTGACTTCAATAGGTAGGAAAATATGCAGCAGCAAAATACGCAACAAAATACGTCACGTGTGACCCAACCTTAAAGGGGTATTCCAGGCCAAAACTTTTTTTTTATATATCAACTGGCTCCGGAAAGTTAAACAGATTTGTAAATTACTTCTATTAAAAAATCTTAATCCTTCCAATAGTTATTAGCTTCTGAATTTGAGTTGTTGTCTAACTGCTCTCTGATGACTCACGTCCCGGGAGCTGTGCAGTTCCTATGGGGATATTCTCCCATCATGCACAGCTCCCGGGACGTGACATCATCATTGAGTAGTTAGACAGAAAACTTCAGAAGCTAATAACTATTGGAAGGATTAAGATTTTTTAATAGAAGTAATTTACAAATCTGTTTAACTATCCGGAGCCAGTTGATATATATAAAAAGAGTTTTGCCTGGAATACCCCTTTAATTGTTGAATTAATAAAGTAATAATATAGGCAGCTAATATGTCATCGCTATGTGCCAATAGCTGGCCCCTCATTGACTACAACAACCCTAGCCCTCCACATATAAAGAGGTTATCCAGGAGGAAGAAAATAAACAATAGGGGGGAGATTTATCAAAACCTGTGCAGAGGAAAAGTTGCTGAGTTGCCCATAGCAACCAATCAGATCACTTCTTTCATTTTGCAGAGGCCTTTTTAAAAATGAAAGAAGTGATCTGATTGGTTGCTATGGGCAACTGGGTAACTTTTCCTCTGTATACAAAAAAGAATGTTGCAGCAGCACTCTTGGTCAAAAAATGGAGGCTCTTAGCTCACTTTTTGTTTAAAGTGTGCCCCCCATCCACCACACGGAGGTGGCCTCATTTCGGATGGGAGGTAGTTGTGCTGGCTATTTTTCTTTTTGTTTTTGCTGTTCAATTTAGGGGGAGTGGCACCCTCTCTAGCCGTGCACCCCTCCCTATTCACAGGAGGTTTTTTAAATTGATAGTGGATCCGGCATGTCCCCCAGTCAGAGGCCATATGCCCAGCAGAGGTGAGGGAAATGAGTGTTAGGGTCCCATCGAAAATGAGGCCACATCCGCTTGATGGATGGGGACACATTTTGATCAAAAAAGTGCGCTATGAACCTCCATTTTCTGACCAAGAGTGCTACTGCAACCTTCTTTTTTGTATACTTAGTATTTGCCACAGCAGCGTGCACCCGAGTATTAGGTAGTTGTGCTGGCTATTTTTCTTTTTGTTTTTGCTGGGCAACTTTTCCTCTGGGCAGGTTTTGATAAATCTACCCCTACCTTCCCTCGCTCACAGTCCTCCATATCCGACTACCTGTCTCCGCACTGACGCCACAGGAGGAATGTATTAAAGGGGTACTCCAGTGGAAAACAATTTTTTTTTAATCATCTGGTGCCAGAAAGTTATACAGATTTGTAAATTACTTCTATAAAAACAAAACTTAATCCTTCCAGAATTTATCAGCTGCTGTATGCTCCAGAGGAAGTAGTGTAGTTCTTTCCAGTCTGACCACAGTGCTCTCTGCTGACACCTCTGTCCATGTCAGGAACTGTCCAGAGCAGGAACAAATGCCCATAGCAAACCTCTCCTGCTCTGGACAGTTCCTGACACAGACAGAGGTGTAGGCAGAGAGCACTGTGGTCAGATTGGAAAGAACCACACAACTTCCTCTGGAGCATACAGCAGCTGATAAGAACTGGAAGCTTTAATCATCACCTTGCCAAAACCTGGCAAATCTACAGAACTCTCCCAAAATTACTGACCTATTTATTTATTAAACCAAGATATAAATATATTTGCTAAAATTCTAGCAACATGGCTAGCTTCTATTTTACCTTCCCTTATCGGTCCGGACCAATCAGGATGCATAGCAGGAAGACTAGCCAAGGATTCAGCAGCCTACCTTCAGGTGGTGAAGTGGTTAAACCACACCCTGGAGTCACGAACACAAGGGGTTAATGCCATCTGCCCCTAAGGTAATTCCATCTGCCCTGCATCACACCCTGACCATAAACTTTTGGCGTTACGAACAGGATATGGGTGTGCGCCTTATCCCTAAATTACCCCCCCCCCCCCCAGTCTGAACTGTGTCCAGCACTGCAGAGTAAAACGCACGAGATGCGAACCAAAATTTTGCCAGAAAGTGTACAGGACTTTGTCAGTAAAGAGTGCTTAATCCGAGGCGCTTGTGAAATAGAGGGGGAGGGGAAGAAAAGACTGTTATCTGCCTTTGTGAACTGTCCTAGGACTGTGCCGACCATGTGTAAAATCAGGTCCGAAGAAATGCTAATGTGGTGCTCGCCTTGTGGATGTCTATGTGGTGATCAGGATGTTGCTGTGCAGATTATAAAGGGTGCTATTAACCCTTGTCAGTCGTGACGCCAGGGTGAGGGTTAAATGCTGTGTGTCTTGGCCTATCACCACCATTCCCAAGGACGATAGGTGTTTGCAGAATAAAGTATTGTCCACAACCAGAGCTTCGCTGAAAACTTGCATCAACTTTTACTGAAGATTTTCTGTAACATGCAAACATACAAACAGTCTTTGTAACAGAGTCAATGAACAGTTTGGCTGAGATTGACCGTTGGTTGGGACTTTGAGCAAGTTCTTTAGCTTGCAGGAATTTAGTATGTGCAGATCCGCTGGATATGGGGTTACGTTTAGGTCCAGGGTCCTTGGCAGTAATTACGGAGAATTTAGTAATTCAGCCGAGGCCGCAAGGCTTTGGCCTGGTAATTGTCGTTGTAAGTTGCGGAGGTCCTACCTCATTCAGGGACAGCAACCCAAGAGAGAGAATAATGGCCGCAGCTCCCTTATATGGGCAGGGGCTGGCCGTTTTAGGATTGGTCCATGCCATCTGTCAATCAGCCTCACAAAGCATTGTGGGTAACACATGGCCCATGAACCTCCAAAGGTCCTTTTCACTAACCATAGAGACTAAACCTCGTCACGTGACCCGCAGGTCCTGCGACGCTAGCGCAAGGTAAGTACACTTTCTATATACATTTATACACATTTACCTTAACAATATATTCACTTTCTAAGGGGTGACTAGGGGAAGACTAGATCTGAGGACCCCACGGTTCCAAGGAACTCTGACTTTGGGGACCACTACCAAGGTACTGTATGTAATACGGTACCGGGACACCACTCTATGTAACAAACCATTGCCTGTACCTGCAAGGGTTAAAGATGTGTCAGAGAAGAGTGCAAAAATTGCCCACGCTTGTCAACGTCCCACCCCCGGGGCGTGGAAATCATGTTGCTGTATCGATGCCAAAGTGGAACTCTAAATATCCGCCCCTTGTTGCCCCTTGGGGGAGCGGAAGTGAGCGCTGCACCGCTGAAGCACTTCTGGCGGGCGGCCATTTTCCCGAAGCCCAGCATTAAAGGAGAAGTGCCGCCGGATCCTCTCAGTTTGCCGGAAGTCTGTGAGTGGAGTAACATGGCGGAACAGGCAAGAACGAGGTATGAGAGTCCCAAGATGGCGCCGGAGGCCCGGAAAGTTGCCACGGCGCACATGTTCCAAGAGCTGGCAGATCGTCTACAACGGATCTCCATCGGGGCCGAAGAGGCCTGCTACCGAGTCCCGCTGCCCGAGGATGATAAAGACTGGCTAGCAACCCCAGCAGAGGGAACGCCGGCATCTTCCCGAGGATCATAGACAGTGAGGATGTTCCCTCACCACCAGACCTGGGGATCCTGGGATCCATACAGAGGAGTTAGAAGTGAGTGCCCCAGCTGAGGCCACTTTCTCTACCCCTCCTTCTACCCCTAGCCCAGAGCAAATTCCCCAGGTCCAGAAGTCTGTAGTATGTTCCCGGCCACCACCGTTACCCCGGTGGCTATTTGGCTTTGAGCGTGACTGATCCAATACAGGAGAGAGCACCTTCTTCCCCTGCCGGGGAAGCCCCATCCCCCAGTTTTGACGGCCCAGTCCGAGAGGGCTAGGTGAGAAGCCCAGGTGGCCGAAATTGTAGAGGGCATGAGGGCACAAAGAATGAAGAAATATGGGCCGAAGCTGCTATATGGGCTATATATGAAGAAATATGGGCCGAAGTGCAGCAGCAAGACATCAAAGCAATAGGCCCTGTACATTAGAATGTTGGACCATCCCCTGTAGCTAATCAGTCTATTATCCCAGTCCATAATAGTCAATAATGTCAAATGTCTAACGACTTTCCTGTCCATTGTGTGCAGGGTGCTCTACTGGCCAGAGAGTTCTCCTGGGAGCTAGATAAACACGTATAGTGAAAGAGCTACCATGTATAAAGGTAATATCGTCATGTTTTGTCAGAAAATGTGTATTTGCTATTTGTATAATGTTCTGGGGAGAAGTAGCTATAGCCGAAGGGCCCCAGCAGCTAAGGCATTCAGGTAGAAAGCCTCCGGCCACCGGATCCGAATCAAATGAGGCAGTTGCAAGACTTAAAAACTTCACATGTCTAACCATCCCAGTTATCCATACCCTTGCTAACAAAGGAGCCTGTGAGGACATTCTCACCAATGCTACATGGACTCGTCCCCTGTCATTTGTTGTTTATTCCTCAGACCGAGAAGAACATTTGGTATCAATGCTCCAGAAACTGTTTGTATCATCAGTTCCCGATGGCCACTTTAATGTCGTCCGCCCTCCAGGACTGCACGCTGAGGATGGCTGTTGTTAAGAGGGGGAGTTTGTGGTGGCCCAGTACAGGAGTTGCACCCCTGTACCCTTGCTGTCCTGTCAGGCAGCTTCAATACAGTGACCCCTGCCCCCCCCCGGCACCTGTACCCTATGTATATTCCTAAGTGCCTGTGTTGTAAAGTGTATTGCATATAAAATGTGTTATGCCTTTAAGACCTGTTGTCATGTGAATGTAAACATGGAAGGTACCAGTGACCATGTGACCTACAGGGTGACCTATGGGACCCCTCAGAGTCTCCCCCATATAAGCCCTGGGTGGAGCCTCTGCTCACTCTCTGACTGTTGAGACCCAATTAGCTCCTAGCAGGCTATAACTACCCCTCCCCCTTATTACAATAATTAATTAAATAATAACTGACACAACAACAATTCAACTTTTTATGGGTGGGGATCGGCCACAGCTTTATTTATAAAATTACTTATATAAATAACAATTTAACTGTAACAAAGACACCGATTGGCTTCTTGCCAACCCGAGAGGTGCTGCCACACTGTCCTGTGTGGAGGTCTACCCCGGGTTGACCCCGCTTTCACCGTCTTCTTACCGCCACGGAGGAGACCAGTTAGCCCTACACTGGGCTCCGACCCCCACCCAAGAGATACTGGATAGCCAACACCTGGGGCCACTTCAGCCCCCCGGACACACCCAACACATTTCCTCTCCAGGAAATCCGCTCAACACATTTCCTCTCCAGGAAATCCGCTCAACACATTTCCTCTCCAGGAAATCCGCTCAACACATTTCCTCTCCAGGAAATCCGCTCAACACATTTCCTCTCCAGGAAATCCGCTCAACACATTTCCTCTCCAGGAAATCCGAGGTACCTGCCGCCAGGACCTATTTCTTATATAAATTTGTATTCATTCATTTTATTTATTAATCTTTTTTTTTTTTTTTAATAACTCTTGTGCGAACACATCTCTCAGACTCACCTATACATCAAACAGAGCCGCAGCACTCGCACCACCTTGCGGAAAACCACTCGCAAAACATAACACATATGGGAAACATCAAACTGGGCGAAAATAGCAACGCAACATGCAGATCGCCAGCGCCCCACGCGCTGCGCTACCCTCTCCGGAAACCAAGCCATCTCCGCCGGCCCCGATACAAAAGAGGGCGAATCTCAAACTCACAACACCCCATCCTATCAAAGAAAAGCAAAACCCAAAACAGACAAAAAACTCGAAACTGAATAATCGGGGGCGTGGAGCAAAAAAGAAAAAGGGGGGGGGGGGGGGGCGCCCCACAGCCACCCCGTCAAGCAATAGGACGACAACCCGAAAAACAGAACAAGCTGCGCTACCTGGATCGCCGAAGCAGTCTCGGACAAAAAAGGGGGCCTTTAATTTTTATAATTTTTTTTAATTTTTTAATTTTTATATTTTTTATTACTGTGTTGCAAATTGCACAAAATAGGCACCCAAAAAACAGACACCCCAGTCCCAGATGAGGAGAAAGGAAGTGCCCCATCCACATAGCCCCGAAAAAAGCCAGCGCAAACCTCGGATGAGCAAAACGACGCAAAAGTGACAACCAAAAATCCGACCCGCAGCTGCCACCAAGTGACCCAAAAATGATAGGAAAAACCGGTCGCCGACAGCAAGGCCACCCACTCGCGGGCCCAGCCCCTAGGTACGCACCAACATCCCACCAACCACAAAGTAGAAAAGAAAAAATTAACCCCCGCCATGCGCCAACCGCACCCCACTGGGTCGCAGCACAATGGGAAAGCCACCCACCTGTTTTCTCCTTTTTTTTTTTGAATAGAAGGTGATTCACATGAACAGGTGAAGATACCCGGCGTCATGTACTAAGAATGTTATTTGGATGCACAGAGAACACAGCCCAAATCTCGAACCTAATTGGAGAGGTGACACAGCAGTCAACTTCCGTCATCACATCATATGAAAACGAAATAGGAATAAACATCAGAGCCCGGAAGGTTACTACAAAGGGCATTCCAGGTACGAAAAACAAATCCCCTATCCACAGACACATTTGGATCCTCCGGGACCCCCCTCCACTGTAGACATCCCGGCCACCACACCACCAACCACTCGCAAACGCCTTACCGTGAGTGTGACCAAGTCGCAGGAGCCACCAAAGCGGACCAAGAAATACACACCAAACTCCACGATGACCCACGGGCCAGCCACACAGGCAAACCTTCCGACTCCGCTCAAGGGAGCAACCTCCGGAACCACTGCCAGAGAAAAACGAGACAAAGCGTCAACACCCAATACCGACCCCAGGGAGCACAGCCCCAAAATAAATAGTAACTCCAAACAGCGAAGCACTAGGCACAACAAGCCGAACACAAGAAGAAATCCGCAAGAGTAATATCAGTGACAACTCCCCGAATGTCAGACCGACAACACGCCACGATCACTCAAAGCACCCAAGAAAAGAA
>NC_079190.1:487446870-487491870 GCF_029499605.1 Hyla sarda | reverse complement strand
AAATTAGCATGGACAGTATTTTTTGAAAGAAAGGTGGCAACCCTACCTGGAGAACTTACTTGTTTTCTTCTGAGCTTTCTATTAGACTGAGGGGAGAATCGCTGGGCAAGGGCCCCTCAGCAACTCTTTGCCTTTCTAAACCTCCAGTCAGGCAAGATGACCATTTTCTAACAGAGTTTTTCAAGGTCTTCAGGGAATTTACCAGCTCAGGGAATAGCTCTGGTCAACATTTACTGTGGTGGCCCAGTACGGGAGATGTTACCCTGTACCCTTGCTGCCCTGTCAGGCAGCCTCCTGCAGTGTCCCCTGCCCCCCCCCCCCCCCCCCTGCATCTGTTTATTGTAATTGGATATAGGGGAATATTTATCAAACCCCGTCCAGAGGAAAAGTTGTCCATTTGCCCATAGCAACCAATCAGATCGCTTCTTTCATTTTTCACAGGCCTCTTTGAAAATGAAAGTAGCGATCTGATTGGTTGCTATTGGAAACTGCACCACTCTTCCTCTGCACAGGTTTTGATAAATCTCCCCCATAATCCCTATGTTATATATATATGTAAGAGTGTTATAACGTAGTAATATAGGGGGACATTTATCAAAGCATTTCGTCGTTTCTTTTTTTTTTTTGCTTAAAATTGTTGCAAAAAAGTCGCACGTGCGCCTACGCTCTTTTTTCATGCGACTTTATGCTTGTTCAGTGTCCTAAGCAAAAAAAATATATAAAAATCTTGCTTACCAAAGCAAAAAGGGATTTTTAAGTAATAAATAAGTCGCACATAAGCGAAAAAAAAATAGTAAGAAAAAAATAACTAAAAAGAGGAATACATAAACCAGTGGTCTTCAAACTGTGGCCCTCCAGATGTTGCAAAACTACAATTCCCAGCATGCCCCGACAGCCGTTGGCTGTCCGGGCATGCTGGGAGTTGTAGTTTTGCAACATCTGGAGGGCCACAGTTTGAAGACCGCTGACATAAGCAAACACTGATAAATGTCCCCCATGGTTCATAAGGTTGAAAAAAGACCAGAGTCCCTCAAGTTCAACCTATAACCCTAATGAGTCCCTACTGAGTTGATCCAGAAGAAGACAAAAAACCCTAATACTAGAGGTAACAATTCCTTGATGCCTGGATCAACCTTCTGTCCTTATAGATCTCGAATCCATAACCTGTAATGTTATTATTCTCCAAAAATGCATCCAGACCCCTTTTAAATTCTGACTGTTTGCCATGTGATTTGTCATGTGATTGCTACCCAGGAGGTATCAGTGACCAGGTGACCTAGAGGTGACCAATGAGATCCCACCAGAGCCTCCCCCATATAAGCCCTGGGTGGAACCTCTGCTCTCTTTCTTGCTTCCTGCTGAGGTCCAGTCAAGTTGGGCCTAAGTGTCCCGAGTCATAGGAGGCCTCAGGTCCAGTCTGCAGCCACAAGCTACAAACCAGTCACAAGTCAGTCAAGTCTAAGTCATCTGTCTAGTCAACGTGGCCTGCACTAAATTGTCCACCTCTGCTACAAGTCCCAGCAAGCCCTTAAAGGGGTACTCCGGTGAAAACCTTTTTTCTTTTAAATCAACTGGTGCCAGAAAGTTAAACAGATTTGTAAATTACCGGTACTTCTATTAAAAAAATCTTAATCCTTCCTGTACGTATTAGCTGCTGAATACTACAGAGGAAATTCTTTTCTTTTTGCAATTCCCTCTGATGACATCACGAGCACAGTGCTCTCTGCTGACGTCATCATAATAATAATAAGAACGCTTTATTTATTGTTGTTCTTAGTGGGATTTGAACCCAAGGCCCCAGCACTGCAAACCACTGAGCCACCATGCTGCCCTTAACATAAATCTGCTATGCACGGTTGCTAAAATGGACAGAGATGTCAGCAGAGAGCACTGTGCTCGTGATGTCATCAGTGTTCCAAAAAGAAAGGAATTTCCTCTGTAGCATTCAGCAGCTAATAAGTACTGGAAGGATTAAGATTTTTTTAATAGAAGTGATTTACAAATATGTTTAACTTTCTTGCACCAGTTGATTTAAAAGAAAAAAGGTTTTCACCGGAGTAGCCCTTTAAGGTCTCTGAGTCCCTGGTCACCTCCGTGGGCCCTGGCTGAACTGTATAGACTTTTCCATCTGTCTAACCTCAGTAAAGCTACCGTTATCCGTAACTTGGCGTCGGAATCATTATTGCCCCCCATGCCTAGCCCAGGATCCAGCGGTATTCCTTCGGGTCGTATTGAGGATAAACCATGCCCTGGCGTCACGAATAAAAGGGGTTAATTCCCTCTGCCCCAGGGTAATTCCATCTGCCCTGCATCTCACCCCCCCCCCATACCACTTTACACTCCACACGGGTTAACTCCTTCAATACCATCTGCCTTCATCTACCTTAGGCACTGTTTTCCTTGGAACTGTCCAAGATCTGGTCCTCTAATGTGGACATGTTGCCTGTTATGCTGCATCACCCTTTGAGTCCCTGCATCTTATTTTATACTGAACACTCAACAACATAGGCCTTCCACACACCACCAGACAGGTAGGGTTGCCATCTTTCTTGCGGGAAAAAAAAATGCTAATTTGGCCATGCTAATTTGCATAATTAATTATATATGCGTGACATCACAGGATAGACATATGCGGGGGAAATTTTGTCCTATTCTGGCCCCTATAACTTTTTTATTTCTCCTTATATGGGCCTATGTGAGGGCTCATATTAGAGATGAGCGAACTTACAGTAAATTCGATTCGTCATGAACTTCTCGGCTCGGCAGTTGATGACTTTTCCTGCATAAATTAGTTCAGCTTTCCGGTTCTCCGGTGGGCTGGAAAAGGTGGATACAGTCCTAGGAAAGAGTCTCCTAGGACTGTATCCACCTTTTCCAGCCCACCGGAGCACCTGAAGGCTGAACTAATTTACGCAGGAAAACCACCAACTGCCGAGCCGAGAAGTTCGTGACGAATCGAATTTACTGTAAGTTCGCTCATCTCTAGCTCATATGATCTGTAGTTTTTAACAGTAAAAAACATTTTTTTTTATGGGACTTTTTGATCGCTTTTTTTTTTTAATTAAATTCGGCAGTTGCAGTTAGTTACTAACTACAACTCCCAGCATGCCCTGATACAACCTGTGGCTCAGCAGCAGCCCCAAACGAAAACTACAACTCCCAGCATGTTGGGCTATATAGTAGTATATAGTATAGGTCAGTGTTTCCCAACCAGGGGTGCCTCCAGCTGTTGCACTAACTACAATTCCCAGCATGTTGGACTATATAGTAGTATAAAGTATACTGTAGGTCAGCGTTTCCCAACCAGTGGTGCCTTCAGCTGTTGCAGAACTACAACTCCTAGCATGTTGGACTATACAGTAGCATAAAGTATAGGTCAGTGTTTCCCAACCAGGGTTACCTCCAGCTGTTGCAAAACTACAACTCCCAGCATGTTGGACTATACAGTAGTATATAGGATAGGTCAGTGTTTCCCAACTAGGGGTTCCTCCAGCTGTTGCAAAACTACAACTCCCAGCATGCCCAGACAGCCTTTTTGGGAATGCTGGGAGTTGTAGTTTTGCAACAGCTGGAGGCACTCTGACTGGAAAGCACTGGTATAGGTTATGGTGCAACATTCCTGGAGTTGGAGAATTGGTTGGACAAATACCGGCCATTGCATTGTCGGTATTTTTAATATAAAAATTCCGGCGGGTGGCCAAAATACCGACTGTGCCGGTAAAATACCGGCCAGGTGACAACCCTACAGCCAGGACATCATTACCAGGAAGCACTACAGGGTATATAGATTATATACTATCAGTGCAGCCCCATGACAATCGTGTAGTGACTCTAGGGGACAATTGGGGTTTCTCACCACTCTAACCACCTGTGAGATCGGTAACCTAAATAATGACTACAAACACCAGCAAATCCTATACCTTAAAGGGGTACTCTGGTGGAAAACTTTTTTTTTTTAACTGGTGCCAGAAAGTTAAACAGATTTGTAAATTACTTCCATTATAAAAAAAAAAAAAAAAAAAACTTCATCCTTCCAGTACTTATTAGCTGCTGAATACTACAGAGGGAATTCTTTTCTTTTTGGAACACAGAGCTCTCTGCTGACATCATGAGCACAGTGCTCTCTGCTGACACCTCTGTCCATTTTAAGAACTGTCCAGAGTAGGAGAAAATCCCCATAGAAAACATATGCTGCTCTGGACGGTTCCTAAAATGGACAGAGGTGTCAGCAGAGAGCACTGTGCTCCGGATGTCAGCAGAGAGCTCTGTGTTCCAAAAAGAAAAGAATTTCCTCTGTAGTATTCAGCAGCTAATACGTACTGGAAGGATTAAGATTTTTTTTTTTAATAGAAGTAATTTACAAATCTGTTTAACCATGGACAGAGATGTCAGCAGAGAGCACTGTGCTCGTGATGTCAGCAGAGAGCTCTGTGTTCCAAAAAGAAAAGAATTTCCTCTGTAATATTCAGTAGCTAATAAGTACTGGAAGGATTAAGATTTTTTTTAATAGAAGTAATTTACAAATCTGTTTAACCATGTACATAGATGTCAGCAGAGAGCACTGTGCTCTGGATGTCAGCAGAGAGCTCTGTGTTCCAAAAAGAAAATAATTTTCCTCTGTAGTATTCAGCAGCTAATAAGTACTGGAAGGATTAAGATTTTTTTTTTTAATAGAAGTAGTTTACAAATCTGTTTAACCATGGACAGAGATGTCAGCAGAGAGCACTGTGCTCGTGATGTCAGCAGAGAGCTCTGTGTTCCAAAAAGAAAAGAATTTCCTCTGTAGTATTCAGTAGCTAATAAGTACTGGAAGGATTAAGATTATTTAATTGAAGTCATTTACAAATCTGTTTAACTTTCTGGCACCAGGTGATTTAAAAATAAAAAAAAGTTTCCCCCCGGAGTACCATTTAACCCTGTCTTCCCCAGGTCACCCCACTTCACCATGATATCCCTGTCATTTGTTACCTGTATTCCTCCTGTAGGTGTTGTAGTCTTTCTTCTCTTGGTTTCTTTGCTCCAATGGATGTAATTATATAAAATTGCGTTCCATGTATGCCAACAGCGAAGCCCGGTACCAAGAGAAAGCCCTGGCAGGTGGCGTCTATCTGTAAGATCAGCACAACGTGTCTTTATTCAGTCCACATTGATGTCACCAGTGAACGCTGTGCAGGGCATAACACAGTGTGTTCCAAAGTGTAGATCCTTCTCCGACGCATTTCAGAGGATGTGTCCTTTTTATCAGGAATAGCCTTGCCCTGCTACGTGAGACTGGGAAACGGGTGATTCCACACCACATCCTATCCATATATTATGCAAATGTGAATAATTCAAGTTCCATATTCAGCCCATGAGGCATGATGGTATTAAGGATAAGTTGTGCTGGTGGATGTTTACCTTAATACCGGTATATTTTATGGGATGAATACAGAACTTCATTTGCATAATATATGGATAAAAATCTCATCCATTAAAGGATGACATAACAGCTTGTTTTCCACTTTCAGAAGTACGGAGGAACATTAGTTTTGTGAACGTAACTATATTTGTACCCCAAGGGAGATATCCCTTTTCATCAGGGATAGCTTTGCCCTGCTATGTCAGATTGGGGCACTGGCCAGTGCCCCAATCTGACATAGCAGGGCAAAGCTATCCCTGATGAAAAGGACACATCCTTCGAAATGTGTCGGAGACTGCTTTTTCAGGAACGGCTTCACTGTTGACTCATCGAGACACGCTTAGATTGTTCTTCACTGTCGGCATCTGTGGAAAACTATTTTATATAACATCAATCATAGCAAAGGAACCAAGAAAAGAAAGACCTATCCTGTGAGAGATAGATGATACCTAGAGGAGGAATTCAGGTGAGGAATGAAACCTCTAGTATCTTAGTATCTTAGTAGGGCACGCTGACAGTTGTGGCCAAAATAGACTGACAAAAATTTAGATTTTTACAATATTTTCTGCTTCAGTGTGTGATAGCCTGGGGGAGTAGGGTATGGGGAGTGTAGCTGTGCGGTAGTTAAAGGGTGCTTGTTAACCCTTGCTATTCGTGACGCCAGGGTGAGGGCTCCTCAGTAATGCTTGTCCTACCGCCACCCTTCCCAAGAGCGATAGGGAGGTAGATAATAATAGAATGTCCACAACCAGAGAGTTTTCTGAAACAGGAATAACTTTTACTGAAGGGTTTCTGCAAGCCTCATAAACTGAACAGTCTCTATGTATACAACTGCTTTTTTGGAGATTGACAAAGGTTGGGACTTTAGCAATTTAGAGTCTTTAGGTATTACTGGATTTAGGGGATTTAGTTGCGGTCCAGTAGTCACGCTAGCATTAGCGGGGGTAGTTTAGAACTCACGGTTTTAGTTCAGCTGAGGCCGGTAGGTTTTTCAGGCCTAGCGTGTCTTTGCAAGTTGCGCAGATCCGTCCTTCTAGTCCGGCATCCATGAGAGCAGCAACCCAAGAGAGTGATAATTGGTTACAGCTCCCTTATATGGGCAGGGGCTGGACTAGTGCTAATTGGTCCAATACTTGTGTCAATCACCATTACAAGGACTTGTGGGCAACACGTGACCCAAGGACCTCCAAAGGTCCTCCAACATACCATATAGGATATTAAGATGGTCACATGACCGAAGGTCCTCCAACGCCAAACAAGGTAAGTACTTTACATTATATTAGATATACATTATTATTAAATATATACATGTATTAACATTAGAGAATTAGACTTAAGGAGAGGCGACTAGGGGCTGTCCCACCTGAGGAACCCTACCTGAGCGTAGTTACTCTGACTTTGGGGACCTCTACACTAGGTACGGTATGTAATATGGTACCGGGACACCACAAGTGTTTTTAGATCTTTTAGATGTTTTAATCTCAGTTTCAATGTTTTAATGGTTGAGCCACTAGTGATCACTTTTTCTGGTATTGGTCTCCATCATGCTGGAGAGAGCATTATTCATCTCCAAGTTACTCCTGGATTGTTGGGAGAAGTTACTCTTGGAGGATGTTTAGATATTATTCTTCACTCATGACAATGTTCTTAGTAAAACTGTGAGTGAGCCCACTTACTCAGAAAAACCGCCGCACACGAATGGTCTCAAAATACGATGTTGTTCGTGTGACACCGGCAGGACTCATGGTAGCGCTTACTTTTTCTTCTTCGGATAATCATTCCTCCAGACATCCCAAACTGTCTAAAGGGAGAAAATGTGTAAAGGCGAGAGATGGCTTCAGTAGGCAGTAGAGGAGTACATCGGCGCTGAACGGACCCAGGACACAGCAGGTAGGAAACTAAAATCCAGTTTATTGATGCAACGCGTTTCCCTGCGCAAGCGCAGATTCATGAGGCCTGATGAATCTGCACTTGCGCAGGGAAACGCGTTGCATTAATAAACTGGATTTTAGTTTCCTACCTGCGGTGTCCTGAGTCCGTTCAGCACCGATGTACTCCTCTACTGCCTACTGGAGCCATCTCTCGCCTTTACACATTGTGGACTCCACATCAGGAGGGCTGCAGACGGACCATTGTATCCAAGCGATTCCCATTGTTGTGTATGTTGCTACACAACCACTCAGGGTGAGCAGTTTTTAATTAGTTTTTACTCTCTCCCCCCCCCCATCTCCGGTGGTATTACCCTATGGAGCGCCTTCTTTTCTGTTATTAAAGGGAGAAAATGACTTTTAACCCCTTCTCTGCATTCCCATCCCTGAACTTCCTCCAGAGTATCAGTCTATCCTTGATGTTCTACACTGACACCTACCTGCTGCCGTAGCTTGTATCCCCTTTAGGAGATGGTCCTGGTACTTGTAAGACTTTTTTTGGGCTTTCTGAAGCCTTCTTCACAGCAACTGAACTTGGGGAACTGATAATTGGTCGATTTAGGGGCAATCTAACAAGTAGCAATGTCCTTGCCTGTGTATTGTCCCAGTACAGGATATCCTCCTGTATAGTACTTAGACCCTGTCAGGTTGAGTCCCCCATTGTCCTAGGGGCCCTCCTGCAATGTCTCCCCCATAGTAGTAAGTCTAATATTATGTATAGTGCTGTAAATATAGTGCATAATGTTATGTATAGTGCTGTAAATATAGTGCATAATGTAATGTATAGTGCTGTAAATATAGAGCATAATGTTATGTATAGTGCTGTAAATATAGTGCATAATGCTATGTATAGTGCTGTATATATAGTGCATAATGTAATGTATAGTGCTGTAAATATAGTGCATAATGTTATATATAGTGCTGTAAATATAGTGCATAATGTTATGTATAGTGCTGTAAATATAGAGCATAATGTTATGTATAGTGCTGTAAATATAGTGCATAATGTTATGTATAGTGCTGTTAATATAGTGCATAATGTTATGTATAGTGCTGTAAATATAGTGCATAATGTTATGTATAGTGCTGTAAATATAGTGCATAATGCTATATATAGTGCTGTAAATATAGTGCATAATGTAATGTATAGTGCTGTATATATAGTGCATAATGTTATGTATAGTGCTGTAAATATAGTGCATAATGTTATATATAGTGCTGTAAATATAGTGCATAATGTTATATATAATGCTGTAAATATAGTGCATAATGTAATGTATAGTGCTGTAAATATAGTGCATAATGTTATATATAGTGCTGTAAATATAGTGCATAATGTTATATATAGTGCTGTAAATATAGTGCATAATGTAATGTATAGTGCTGTAAATATAGTGCATAATGTTATGTATAGTGCTGTAAATATAGTGCATAATGTAATATATAGTGCTGTAAATATAGTGCATAATGTTATATATAGTGCTGTAAATATAGTGCATAATGTAATGTATAATGCTGTAAATATAGTGCATAATGTTATATATAGTGCTGTAAATATAGTGCATAATGTTATATATATTGCTGTAAATATAGTGCATAATGTTATATATAGTGCTGTAAATATAGTGCATAATGTTATGTATAGTGCTGTATATATAGTGCATAATGTAATGTATAGTGCTGTAAATATAGTGCATAATGTTATATATAGTGCTGTAAATATAGTGCATAATGTTATATATAGTGCTGTAAATATAGTGCATAATGTTATGTATAGTGCTGTAAATATAGTGCATAATGTAATGTATAGTGCTGTAAATATAGTGCATAATGTTATATATAGTGCTGTAAATATAGTGCATAATGTAATGTATAGTGCTGTAAATATAGAGCATAATGTTATGTATAGTGCTGTATATATAGTGCATAATGTTATGTATAGTGCTGTAAATATAGTGCATAATGTTATGTATAGTGCTGTAAATATAGTGCATAATGTTATATATAGTGCTGTAAATATAGTGCATAATGTTATGTATAGTGCTGTATATATAGTGCATAATGTAATGTATAGTGCTGTAAATATAGAGCATAATGTAATATATAGTGCTGTAAATATAGTGCATAATGTAATGTATAGTGCTGTAAATATAGTGCATAATGTAATGTATAATGCTGTAAATATAGTGCATAATGTTATATATAGTGCTGTAAATATAGTGCATAATGTTATATATAGTGCTGTAAATATAGTGCATAATGTTATGTATAGTGCTGTAAATATAGTGCATAATGTAATGTATAGTGCTGTAAATATAGTGCATAATGTTATGTATAATGCTGTAAATATAGTGCATAATGTTATATATAGTGCTGTAAATATAGTGCATAATGTTATGTATAGTGCTGTAAATATAGTGCATAATGTTATATATAATGCTGTAAATATAGTGCATAATGTTATATATAGTGCTGTAAATATAGTGCATAATGTTATGTATAGTGCTGTAAATATAGTGCATAATGTTATATATAGTGCTGTAAATATAGTGCATAATGTAATGTATAGTGCTGTAAATATAGTGCATAATGTTATATATAATGCTGTAAATATAGTGCATAATGTTATGTATAGTGCTGTAAATATAGTGCATAATGTTATATATAATGCTGTAAATATAGTGCATAATGCTATGTATAGTGCTGTAAATATAGTGCATAATGTAATGTATAGTGCTGTAAATATAGTGCATAATGTTATATATAATGCTGTAAATATAGTGCATAATGTTATGTATAGTGCTGTAAATATAGTGCATAATGTTATATATAGTGCTGTAAATATAGTGCATAATGTTATGTATAGTGCTGTAAATATAGTGCATAATGTTATATATAGTGCTGTAAATATAGTGCATAATGTTATGTATAGTGCTGTAAATATAGTGCATAATGTTATATATAGTGCTGTAAATATAGTGCATAATGTTATGTATAGTGCTGTAAATATAGTGCATAATGTTATATATAGTGCTGTAAATATAGTGCATAATGTTATGTATAGTGCTGTAAATATAGTGCATAATGTTATATATAGTGCTGTAAATATAGTGCATAATGCTATGTATAGTGCTGTAAATATAGTGCATAATGTAATGTATAGTGCTGTAAATATAGTGCATAATGTTATATATAATGCTGTAAATATAGTGCATAATGTTATGTATAGTGCTGTAAATATAGTGCATAATGTTATATATAGTGCTGTAAATATAGTGCATAATGTTATATATAATGCTGTAAATATAGTGCATAATGTAATGTATAGTGCTGTAAATATAGTGCATAATGTTATATATAGTGCTGTAAATATAGTGCATAATGTTATATATAGTGCTGTAAATATAGTGCATAATGTAATGTATAGTGCTGTAAATATAGTGCATAATGTTATGTATAGTGCTGTAAATATAGTGCATAATGTAATATATAGTGCTGTAAATATAGTGCATAATGTTATATATAGTGCTGTAAATATAGTGCATAATGTAATGTATAATGCTGTAAATATAGTGCATAATGTTATATATAGTGCTGTAAATATAGTGCATAATGTTATATATATTGCTGTAAATATAGTGCATAATGTTATATATAGTGCTGTAAATATAGTGCATAATGTTATGTATAGTGCTGTATATATAGTGCATAATGTAATGTATAGTGCTGTAAATATAGTGCATAATGTTATATATAGTGCTGTAAATATAGTGCATAATGTTATATATAGTGCTGTAAATATAGTGCATAATGTTATGTATAGTGCTGTAAATATAGTGCATAATGTAATGTATAGTGCTGTAAATATAGTGCATAATGTTATATATAGTGCTGTAAATATAGTGCATAATGTAATGTATAGTGCTGTAAATATAGAGCATAATGTTATGTATAGTGCTGTATATATAGTGCATAATGTTATGTATAGTGCTGTAAATATAGTGCATAATGTTATGTATAGTGCTGTAAATATAGTGCATAATGTTATATATAGTGCTGTAAATATAGTGCATAATGTTATGTATAGTGCTGTATATATAGTGCATAATGTAATGTATAGTGCTGTAAATATAGAGCATAATGTAATATATAGTGCTGTAAATATAGTGCATAATGTAATGTATAATGCTGTAAATATAGTGCATAATGTTATATATAGTGCTGTAAATATAGTGCATAATGTTATATATAGTGCTGTAAATATAGTGCATAATGTTATGTATAGTGCTGTAAATATAGTGCATAATGTAATGTATAGTGCTGTAAATATAGTGCATAATGTTATGTATAATGCTGTAAATATAGTGCATAATGTTATATATAGTGCTGTAAATATAGTGCATAATGTTATGTATAGTGCTGTAAATATAGTGCATAATGTTATATATAATGCTGTAAATATAGTGCATAATGTTATATATAGTGCTGTAAATATAGTGCATAATGTTATATATAGTGCTGTAAATATAGTGCATAATGTTATATATAATGCTGTAAATATAGTGCATAATGTTATATATAGTGCTGTAAATATAGTGCATAATGTTATGTATAGTGCTGTAAATATAGTGCATAATGTTATATATAGTGCTGTAAATATAGTGCATAATGCTATGTATAGTGCTGTAAATATAGTGCATAATGTAATGTATAGTGCTGTAAATATAGTGCATAATGTTATATATAATGCTGTAAATATAGTGCATAATGTTATGTATAGTGCTGTAAATATAGTGCATAATGTTATATATAGTGCTGTAAATATAGTGCATAATGTTATATATAGTGCTGTAAATATAGTGCATAATGTTATATATAGTGCTGTAAATATAGTGCATAATGTAATGTATAGTGCTGTAAATATAGTGCATAATGTTATATATAGTGCTGTAAATATAGTGCATAATGTTATATATAGTGCTGTAAATATAGTGCATAATGTTATATATAATGCTGTAAATATAGTGCATAATGTAATGTATAGTGCTGTAAATATAGTGCATAATGTTATGTATAGTGCTGTAAATATAGTGCATAATGTTATATATAGTGCTGTAAATATAGTGCATAATGTTATATATAGTGCTGTAAATATAGTGCATAATGTTATATATAATGCTGTAAATATAGTGCATAATGTTATGTATAGTGCTGTAAATATAGTGCATAATGTTATGTATAGTGCTGTAAATATAGTGCATAATGTTATATATAGTGCTGTAAATATAGTGCATAATGTTATATATAGTGCTGTAAATATAGTGCATAATGTTATATATAGTGCTGTAAATATAGTGCATAATGTTATGTATAGTGCTGTAAATATAGAGCATAATGTTATATATAGTGCTGTAAATATAGTGCATAATGTTATATATAGTGCTGTAAATATAGTGCATAATGTTATATATAGTGCTGTAAATATAGTGCATAATGTTATGTATAGTGCTGTAAATATAGAGCATAATGTTATATATAGTGCTGTAAATATAGAGCATAATGTTATATATAGTGCTGTAAATATAGTGCATAATGTTTTGTACAGGTATATAAAGTATAAAGGACCTTTAAGGACCTTTGGAGGTATCACATGTTATGTTCACCTGATGTGTTATGTTACCCAGAGAGCACCAGTTGACCACCTGACCTGCAGCTTGACCTATGGGCTTCTTCCTCAAGGGGCGGCCATTACAACCTCTCTCTTACACCATCACTCCTGCTCAGGAACAGCAAAGCACAGACATCACAGATCCTGTGTCCAGTCCACCTGGAGGCCATAAAGCCTGCACACCAGCCACATTGTCGGTAAGTCATCTCATCTATGTCTGCTGTCTCTACTAAAGTCAAGTCACTAGTCAAGTCAATTATAGTCAGAGTGGATGTATTGAAGTCTGACCCAAAAGTACTGCAAGTCTCAGCAAGCTGCAAGGCCCTTTCCGTGTTACTGGTAGACTCTCTGGAATTCTGGCCGAGCTGTAAAGACTTTAACAACTGTGTAACCCCTAGTAAAGCTACCGTTAACCCTTATTTGGTCTTGGACTATTATTGTCCTGCCTAAACTTGGGATAGTGGTGCTACCATTCGGGTGGTTGCCGGAAAATCACTCTGGCGTCACGAACATTAGGGGTTAATAATACCTTGCCCCTGGGCTATACCATCTGCCCCATCCACCTACACCCTTCCCACCCCGTTGTCACACCACAACTTTGGCGTCACCACACCTGTAAAGACTATTTGATGAAAAACAGTGATGACTGCCCTTGTGTTTTGGAGCTAAGCATAGTTAACAGACGCACCATCCCGATTTTTAAAGTAACCAGTCTGCACTTATAAATCAATCACCATGACAGAGTGATATCATTCAACACTTTTTCCTCAACACTTTTGACAGAATTATTTTTTTTCGGGTGAAAAAGTTAATTTACTAATTAACAATTGATTGAAATTTATCTTATATATTCTAAATCTAGAGTTGATGCAAATTGCCACTATAAGGGTGCGTTCCCACCTGGCGTATACACAGCATATTTCACGCTGCGCAAAATTTGCGGCAGCAGCGGGAAATATGCTGCGTATTCCTCACTCACTATACACACGCAGGGCTTTCCAGCAGCAGCTCTATGTGTGTAGTGAGTTTTGGAGGCGGAGCCATGTAACGGCGTGACTGTGATGTGTGGCTCCGCCTCCAAAACTCACTACACACATAGAGCTGCCGCCGGAAAGCCCTGTGTGTGTATAGTGAGTCTGGAATACGCAGCGTATTTCCCGCTGCTGCCGCAAATTTTGCGCAGTGTGAAATGCGCTGCGTATAGGCCAGGTGGGAACGCACCTTAAAACTTTGAAAACCAAAATTTGTGTCCGTCTCAGAACTTTTGGCCGGGAGTGGAGGTCCTCAGGATGCACTTGGTAAACATTTACAGCAGGCCCAGAGGGTATGTGGGCGAGCTTAAAGGGGTATTCCAGGAAAAAAAACTTTTTTTATATATATCAACTGGCTCCAGAAAGTTAAACAGATTTGTAAATTACTTCTATTAAAAAATCTTAATCCTTTCAGTACTTATGAGCTTCTGAAGTTAAGGTTGTTCTTTTCTGTCTCAGTGTTCTCTGATGACACCTGTCTCGGGAAACGCCCAGTTTAGAAGCAAATCCCCATAGCAAACCTCTTCTAAACTGGGCGGGTCCCGAGACACGTGTCATCAGAGAGCACTTAGACAGAAAAGAACAACCTTAACTTCAGAAGCTCATAAGTACTGAAAGGATTAAGATTTTTTCATAGAAGTAATTTACAAATCTGTTTAACTTTCTGGAGCCAGTTGATATATATAAAAAAGTTTTTTCCTGGGTAACCCCTTTAAAGGGAATCTGTCATCAGTATCACCCGCCGCTAACCTGTCAAACAGGCTTGTAGTGCGGGGCACTGCATGGGCATCATATAAAACAATGTAACTCCAATGCAAAGACACAGATTTACCATACATTAGGGTATTATATACATTACATTTTGATTGATGCTACATATGACAGTCTGCAGGGGTCCAAGATGAACAGTACCTAGCAACTGTGTGAGGGGTGGGTATCTTTTAATGTTCTTATTTTTGGGAACTTTACATTGATTGTTATGCTAGTGAGTCCTAGAATACCCCAAGTTTACCGAATTAAATTTATAAGTGGCTTTGGACATGCCATACTAAGTACATCTGATGGAAACAATTAGATTGTGGTGGGACATAGTATCAGTTTGATTTGGCATTTATTGGTACTGTGTAAAATATAAAAAGTACAAAAAACATTGGTGTTTTCCATGACACTAACCAATGCTTAATTTTATTTTCTAGACTTTATACTGTAGAGATTAAAGCTCCAAACCTCCAGCTTAAAGGGGTAGTCCAGTGGTGAAAAACTTATCCCCTGTCCTAAGGATAGGGGATAAGTTTGAGATCGCGGGGGGTCCGACCGCTGGGGCCCCCTGCTATCTCTCTGTACGGGGCCAGGCTCTCCGGCCAGATAGCGGGGTGTCGACCTCCGCACGAAGCGGCGTCCGACACGCCCCCTCAATACAACTCTATGGCAGAGCCGGAGATTGCCGAAGGTAGCGCTTCGGCTCTGCCATAGAGTTGTATTGAGGGGGCGTTTCGGCCGCCGCCTCGTGCGGAGGTTGACACGCCCCCTTCCCGCGGGCTGTCGGGGCTCCGTACAGGAAATCGCAGGGGGCCCCAGCGGTCGGACCCCCTGCGATCTCAAACTTATCCCCTATCCTTAGGATAGGGGATAAGTTGTTCACCACTGGATCACCACTGAACTACTCCTTTAACATCACCAGGTGCATGCTGAAATTAAATGCATTATTCAACAGCAGCTCCCCCTAGTGGTGGTTGTGGATAGACAAAATGTTATCATTTTTCATTCTACTGTAAAAACTGTATATCCAGGATAAGTGTTATTTGTTCTGCATACAGTCCTGAGTACAATGACTCTTATGTATGATGGGGATCCCACTTCTGAAGTCTTTGGCATTCTTTCACTTCAAGCTGTTGTACATTGACTTTTGCAGGAAAGAAGAAAAGGGAAGAACTTCCATATTGAGTCTAGATCAGTGTTTCCCAACCAGGGTGCCTCCAGCTGTTGCAAAACTACAACTCCCAGCATGCGCGGACAGCCAAAGGCTGTCCGCACATGCTGGGAGTTGTAGTTTTGCAACAGCTGGAGGCACCCCGGTTGGGAAACAGTGGTCTAGACTAAGGTTGGTCAGTCATATCCCAAAAGGTTTACAAAATGTATTGAGATTTAATGAGAATCCTAAAGAGGTAATACCAAAATGTCAATCAGACATTTTACAAAAAGATTACATTTCATAGAAGCTTAGTTATAAAGAGTTAAAATCTGTCTAGGTCTGTCGATTATTCCAAAGCGGGCATAGGCAACCTTCGGCACTGCAGATGTTTTGGACTACATCTCCCATGATGCTTTTACAGCCAAATTACTGCCAAAGCACCATGGGATATGTAGTCCAAATCATCTGTAGTGCCGAAGGTTGCCTAGGCCTGTTCTAAAGTATTGATCGAAAAGAAGACAAAACCTTCCATAAGGCAGAAGTCAATTTAGAAGTTAAGTCACAAATAAGTGGGACTGATCTGTCAGTAAAGGGTTACGCAATGCTCTTACAGTAGAGAGTCCCATAGTGTGACTGCTCTTACAGTAGAGGGTCCAATAGTGTGACTGCTCTTACAGTGGATAGTCCCGTCGTGTAATTGCTCTTACAGCAGAGACTCTATAGTGTGACTGCTCTTAGGCTTCTTTCACACTACAAAATCCAACGTTTTTAAACATCCGTAGGAAGATCCGTGTGAAAATCAGCTGAAAAGGGCAGTAACCAAATTCTATACGTCCGTTAGAAAATCCATTATAGTCTATGGGATTTTCTAATATCCGTATGAATCCGTTATAGTCCGTTATTGATAACGGACGTTAGTTTGTTACGGAAGATAGTTAAGGACTGCTGTGTGACTGCTCTTACAGTAGAGACTCCATAGTGTGACTGCTCTTACAGTAGAAGCTCCATAGTGTGACTGCTGTTACAGTAGAGACTCCATAGTGTGACTGCTCTTACAGTAGAGACCCGATAGTGTGACTGCTCTTACAGTAGAGACTCCATAGTGTGACTGCTCTTTTAGAAGAGTCTCCATGGTGTTACTGCTCTTACAGTAGAGACTCCATAGTGTGACTGCTCTTTTAGAAGAGCCTCCATAGTGTTACTGCCCTTACAGTAGAGACTCCATAGTGTGACTGTTCTTACAGTAGAGAATCCATAGTAGAGCCCTGCATAGGACTATTTTCTTAATCCCGCTAGATTTCTGAACATTACCATCTGCTCCAGCAAGGTGTGTGTTCCATTCCCGGCTCGTTCCACAGCATGTGTGTCCAATATCACCCGCTCCCAAAACCCTCCATAAGGCGGAAGTCAATTCAGGGTAAATAATTGTGACTGACCTGGCAGTAAAGGGTTATACAATGATGTCACAGTGGAGAGTCCTGTAGTGTGACTGCTCTTACAGTAGAGACTCCATAGTGTTACTGCTCTTACAGTAGAAGCTCCATAGTGTGACTGCTCTTACAGTAGAGACTCTATAGTGTGTGTGGTGACCTACGGTGGTGGTGGGACCACCAGGTGTAGTGGTGTAGGTGGATGGGGCAAGATGTTATTAACCCCAGGGGCAAGGCGCAAGTCATGTGTTAACCTGGTGCCCTCTGGGTAACATGTGAAAACATAAACATAACATGTGATATTTCACAGGTCCTTTAGACATTTTCTGGAGTCCTCCAAAGGTCCTTTATACTGACTATGCATTGACATACTGACTATAATCCTATTACTTAAATAACACTATAATAACAGCAGAGGAGATACTGCAGGAGACCCCCCAGGTCACAGAGGGACTCAACCTGACAGGGCCTAAGTGTAGTGCAGTACCATGTCCTGTACTGGGACATTGTATGTGACTGCTTTTACAGTAGAGACTCCATAGTGTGACTGCTCTTACAGTAGAGACTCCATAGTGTGACTGCTCTTACAGTAGAGGCTCCATAGTGTGACTGCTCTTACAGTAGAAGCTCCGTAGTGTGACTGCTCTTACAGTAGAGACTCCATAGTGTGACTGCTCTTACAGTAGAGACTGCATAGTGTGACTGCTCTTACAGTAGAAGCTCCATAGTATGACTGCTCTTACAGTAGAAGCTCCATAGTGTGACTGCTCTTACAGTAGAGACTCCATAGTGTGACTGCTCTTACAGTAGAGACTCCATAGTGTGACTGCTCTTACAATAGAGACTCCATGGTGTGACTGCTCTTACATTAGAGACTCCATAGTGTTACTGCTCTTACAGTAGAGGCTCCATAGTGTGACTGCTCTTACAGTAGAGAGTCCCATAGTGTGACTGTTCTTAGAGTAGAGACTCCGTAGTGTGACTGCTCTTACAGTAGAAGCTCCGTAGTGTGACTGCTCTAACAGTAGAGACTCCGTAGTGTGACTGCTCTTACAGTAGAGGCTCCATAGTGTGACTGCTCTTACAGTAGAAGCTCCGTAGTGTGACTGCTCTTACAGTAGAGACTCCGTAGTGTGACTGCTCTTACAGTAGAGACTCCATAGTGTGACTGCTCTTACAGTAGAAGCTCCATAGTGTGACTGCTCTTACAGTAGAGACTCCATAGTGTGACTGCTCTTACAGTAGAGACTCCATAGTGTGACTGCTTTTACAGTAGAGACTCCATAGTGTGACTGCTCTTACAGTAGAGACTCCATAGTGTGACTGCTCTTACAGTAGAGACTCCATAGTGTGACTGCTCTTACAGTAGAAGCTCCATAGTGTGACTGCTCTTACAGTAGAGACTCCATGGTGTGACTGCTCTTACAGTAGAAGCTCCATAGTGTGACTGCTCTTACAGTAGAGACTCCATGGTGTGACTGCTCTTACAGTAGAAGCTCCATAGTGTGATTGCTCTTACAGTAGAGACTCCATGGTGTGACTGCTCTTACAGTAGAAGCTCTGTATGGGACCCCATTACATGTCACTTTGTGGGCTACATTAGCTCCAGCCAAAGACTGTTCATCAACCTGTCTTGCATACGTTTTGTGGAAGAAATGTTGGCCTTCTTCACGTACCCAAGTATCTGACCTCTGGGAAACAATATGGGACAACCATATGGGAATCTCATACCAGTTTGACCAGCGTGGCAGAGGGAAAACTACAGGTTCCAGCCATCCCACAGGTGTTCTCTCCCTGCCATATGGGACATCAAACATGTTGCATATGACAGGGCACCATAGATTTTAGTGAGTGTTCTGTTCGTTTTGGTCCCCCACCTCCCCAAAGTCATCACCCCTGATGTCTATGTTATAAAGCAGGGGGGGTTAGGTCATATCCCTTTAAAGGGGTACTCCACTGGCCAGCGTTCGGAACTAAACGTTCTGGACTCTGTTTTCGCACTACGGGCGTTGACCACGCCCTCGTGACATCACAGCCATGCCCCCTCAATGCAAGTCTATGGGAGGGGGCGTGACCGTCACGCCCTCTCCCATAGACTTGCATTGAGGGGGCGTGGCCTTGATGTCACGAGGGCGTGACCAACACCCACAGCGCGAAAACAGAGTTCAGAACGTTTAGTTCCAAACGCTGGCCAGTGGAGTACCCCTTTAAAAAAGAACTATCGTCCATAAGAATATACCCCTATTCAAAGCATAGGGGATAAGTTATAGATCGTGGGGGGTCCGACTGCTGGGACCCCCTGCGATCTCCTGCACGGGACCACGTGGAGAGTATTGACGACCGCACAAAGCATGTATCTCTATGGGAGAGCCGAAGATAACCTAAGGTGTAACATGCAAGGGGTCCCAGCTGGGGGTCCCCGCGATCTACAACTTGTCCCCAATTGTTTATATAGGGGATCATTTTTTGTGCAGGATAGTTCTCCTTTAAATTCAACACCTAGTCTTAAAACATTATGAAATGTATTTGTCCCGAAGGGTAATAGGTATATTACCGTATAAGGTCATTTCCTCAAGTTTTTCCTCTGCTACTACAAAGTTCTTGGTGTGGCCTTGAAGATTTCCAAAAGAAATACAATTCTAGAAGTAATTTGTATTATTTAGTAACATATGTAGCAGTGCTGAGTTTGTCACTTGGCACAGCTGTAGCAGTATCGGTGTTTTTACATAGGACTGCAGGTAAGCATGTACGCATAAAACGCAGTCCCTGAAAGAGTTCAGGGACACATTCAGCTCTGCTACATCTGTATCTAGGACAATAAACCGTTAAGGATATAAAAGGACAAGTCCAAGAGGTTTTTGCTTTTCGACCTAGGAAAAGAAGCCACGACCCCTGTCGCCTCTCCTGTTTTACCCTAAATGACAAGCACTTACCCCTCAAGGAACGCAATGAAGTCTTAGCTCCCTGTGCCCGCAGCTCAGTGTGGAAACGTAGGTGTCTCGGTAATACTTAGATGCCAGGGGGGAAAAAAGGAATTTCCAGGATTACATATAATCCTTACATCACACGGCTAATCCCACACTTGATACCGTTTAAATAAGATGTTGGGACAAAAGCGTAAGCTGCATTTCTTGGCTCGGAGAGCATCTTAAGTGCATACCATAAGTCAATAATGTAGAGCATCAGATTCTACGTTTTCTCCCAGTGAAGAGATTGCTCAATGGGTTTATTTATCCACAAAATTATTTTAAAGTGTTTCAACCAGGGTGCCTCCAGCTGTTGGAAAACTACTCTCAGCATGCTCGGACAGCTGTTTGGTAGCTAGGTAGGTAGATAGCCAGGTAGCTAGTAAAAAAAGGTAGGTAGATAGCCAGGTAGCTAGTAAAGTAGGTAGGTAGATAGCCAGGTAGCTAGGTAGCTAGTAAAGTAGGTAGGTAGATAGCCAGGTAGCTAGTAAAGTAGGTAGGTAGCTAGCTAGGTAAAATGTTAGGTAGGAGATTAAAACACCACCTATATGATTTACAGAGAAAAAAACTCTACATCTCAAAGGAATACAATGTTGCATTTATATATGTGGGTTCATGTGTGGATGCCTAAATGATTGGCACTTCCCTTTTAAGCTCCTTTATTATTAATATAAGGTGGATGGTAAACTGCTAATAGTGCACCATCATAATAGTTATCAAGCCTCAGATAACAATTAGTGATGAACGGCAGGGACCATATTTGAATTTGCGATATTTCAAGAATATAAGGACGAATATTCGTCCTATGTTCACGAAATTCGCATATTCGCTATGTTCGTACCTTTTTTTTTTTTCAGGCCAAAATTCGTAATGAAATTCGCAAAGTGCACATACGCAATTATATCTTTCAGCTAAAAGAAGGGAGGGATCAGTGTCCAGTCTGGAAGTGACGATATTCACACAAATATTCGCACAAATATTTGCATAAAAAATGAATATTCATCATTATGAATATATATCACTATATTCAAAATATTCACGAAATAGCGAAGTGCCGATATTCAGGGTAAAAAATTGTATTTCGAATATTCGCGCTCAACACTAATAACAATACCCATAAACTTGATATCCCACTTAAAAAGGAGCATGTCATTAACAAGCTATGCAAAGGTAGGTAGGTAGCCAGGTAGGAAGAGAGACAGTAAGGTAGGATGCTATGCAGCTAGCCAGGTAGTTAGGTAAGCAGATAGCCAGGTAGGTAGGTAGCTAGGTAGGTAGACAGCTAGGTAGGTTGTTGTGGGAAGCTTGTGGGGGTGTAGGGTATATGGGGTGTAGCTGTGCAGTGATGAAAGGGTGCTGGTTTAACCCTTAACTGTCGTGATGCCAGGGTGACGGCTCCTCTGTATATGCTTGTCCTATCGCCACTCGTCCCAAGAGCGATAGGGAGGAATAATAAATGATTGTCTACAACCGGAGGTTTCAGAAAACTGTCAGAACTTTTACTGCAGGTTTTATGCAAAATTATACAGGAACAGTCTTTGTACAATAAGAGTCTATTAGGATCCTGACAGTTGGTTGGGACCTTGTGAGTTTTAAGCTCAGGAGATTTATATGCGCTGTTCCGCTGGATTTAGGGGATTGAGTTTAGGTCCGGCAGTCACGCAGACTTTAGCGGGGATTTGTATTGTAACTCACGATTTGGTAAGTTGCGGTATTATCAGGCTTTGGCCTGGTCTTGTCTTTGAAAGATGCACGGATCTCTACTCTCTGCTAGTCTGGAACCCAAGAGAGAGAGGATTGGCTGGCAGCTCCCTTATATAGGCAGGGGCTGGCCTTGAGCTCATTGGTCCATACCATCTGTCAGTCACCTTACACAAGTAATTATGGTCTAAACATGTGACCACCCATGTGACCTAGGAAGGTCCTTTAACATACCCTAAGAGAATTAACATTAGTCACATGACTTAAGGTCCTGCGACACTATATACACAATTAAATATACATTCACAAACATCACAAAATTAAAGAAGGAAGAGGTGACTAGGGGCTATCCCACCAGGAGGACCCTACTGGAACGAAGTAACTCTGACTTTGGGGACCACCATACAAGGTACGGTATGCTATATGCTATACGGTACCGGGACAACACATTGTTAAATAACTAGATAGGGAGCCAGGTAATTAGGTAGCTAGATAGCCAGGAAGGTAAACAGCTGTGTAGGTAGCCAGGTAGTTAGGTAGCTAGATAGCTAGGTAGGTAACTAGCTATGAAGGTAGACCCTTAGGACTGGCTGTAGGTTGTCAGTACCAATATTCCTTCTCTTTTGAACGCTTCAATCCAAGGTTTTTGCCTACTACTTCTTAAAGGGGTATTTCAGTTAAAAAAAAATTTTTTGTATCAACTGGCTCCATAAAGTTAAACAGATTTGTAAATTACTTCTATAAAAAATCTTAATCCTACCAGTACTTATCAGTTGCTGAAGTTGAGTTATTCTTTTCTGACAACAGTGCTCTCTGCTGACACCTCTGTCCATGTCAGGAACTGTCCGGCATAGGAGAAAATCCCCATAGGAAACATATGCTGCTGTGGACAGTTCCTGAGAGAGACAGAGGTGTCAGCAGAGAGCACTGTTGTCAGAAAAGAACAACTCAACTTCAGGAGCTGATAAGTAGTGTTGGGCGCAAATATTGGCATTTCGAATTTTTTTTGCAAATATGTGAATATTTGCATATTCCTTCTTTTCACTTGTGGCCCAATTAGAATGATGCAAATACACTTGTCAGAGGTTATCAACAACATCCCTAGCAACCAATAGTAAAGTTCTCCACCCCCTCACTGTTTTCCTCCTCGAATATGCGAATGTAACTAATACGCAAAATTCACGAATATAGGACGAATATTCGCCTATATATTCCCGAAATATCGCAAATTCGAATAAGGGCAATGCCGCTCATCACTACTGATAAGTACTGGAAGGATTAAGATTTTTATTAATAGAAGAAATTTACAAATCTGTTTAACTTTCTGGAGCCAGTTGATTTGAAAAAAATTGTTTTTAACTGGAATACCCCTTTAAATATTTTTGTTTAGGATTTCTACCATGAAAGCTTTATGGGACAGGGATTTCGGACAACAGATACTGCATGGAGAACGTGGTGACAAAACAAATGAATGTGTTACCAAACAGGGGCAAATCTTAATCGCTAGGGGACACAGGACGTACATGTACATCAAGGTGCCCTGGTACTTAGTGCACCATGATGTATATTTACATAATTTACATAAATTGGTCATGTAAAAAACAAGCCCTCATATGGGCCTATGGATGGAAAATCTACAGGCCCCAAAAGGTTAGGAAGGGGAAAAAATGCAAACATTTTAATTGGCTGTGTCCTGGAAGGGTTAAAGGGAACTTGTCACATTGTTCATGTAGTCCGATCTACCAGCATCACGTTATAGACCTGGCATAGCTGAGCAGATTGATATATATATATTTCTGGGAAAATACCGTATTTATCGGCGTATAACACGCACCCCCATTTTAACAGGGAAATTTAAGTAAAAATAAATAAAATGTAAAATAAATGACTTGGACTAAATGCCACATCTACCCCCCCTCCCCTCCCCAACTTCGTTTTCTTCTGCACCTCAGTTTGGTCCCGTCCCCTCCAGTGCCACATCATTCCTTCCCTTTTATCAGTCCCTGTGCCACATTTACCCCTCTCATCACCACCCCCCATGTCTCATCATTTCCCCCTGTCATAGACCCCCACTAGCCATACAGACATTAAGCCTTTAGTGCCTCCCCCCACCATCATTTCCCCCCTGTCTCATCATCCCCCACCTGTCTCATCATGTCCCCCATCATTCCCCCACCCTGTCTCATCATGCCCCACATCATTCCCCCCTCATCATTTCCCCCTGTCTCATCATCCCCCCACCCTGTCTCATCATCCCCCCATCATTCCCCCGTCTCATCATCTGCCAACGGCTGTCCGGGCATGCTGAGAGTAGTAGTTTTGCAACATCTGGAGGTCCGCAGGTTGAGGACCACTCTTCCCCTTTCCTTACCTGGCTGCGCTTCGGCTGTCTTGCGGGCTGCGGTCAGTGAAGCAGATGAGTGACGTCCTCTCCCGACTCCTCTGCGCGGCATCAGGGATGTCACTTTTTGTCGGCAACTTCAGGAAACGAAAAGTGACGTCAGTGATGCCACGCAGAGAAGCCGGCAGAGGACGTCACTCATCTGCTTCACTGACCGCAGCACGCAAGACCCTCCGCCTGACCTAACCTGCCGAAGTGCAGCCAGGTAAGGAAAATGAACAAAACTATGAAAAGGGGGAATGATGAGGGAGGGGGGGAGGTAGGGAAAATGAAAACTAAAACTGTCACTTGTGTTCTTCCGCATTATCCACGGGTACTGGTGGAGAGTGCAGGTGACGCTGATTAGAAGGTAGGGTAGATCCGGGTAAGGTAGGGCTCATTTTAATCAGCGTCTCCCGCACTATCCAGCAGTACTTGTGGATAGTGCGGGAGAAAACAAGTGACAGTGCGGGGAGGAGACGCCGCTGGTCACTGATTTAAAGTGGCCGTGGACGTGCTGCTAATACTTAACAAGCAGCCGCTGCTGCGGCCGCTTTAAATCAGTGACCAGAAGACTTATCGGCGTATAACACGCAGGCAGGCCTTTTGCCTTAAATTTAAGTTTTAAAAGTGCGTGTTACACGCCGATAAATATGGTAATAAGGACAACTTGTAACTTATTGATTGAAATCCCTGGGCTAAGGGGGTATTCCAGGATTTTTTTTTATTTGACTATGCTACAGGGGCTGTAAAGTTAGTGTAGTTCCTAATATAGTGTCTGTACCTGTGTGTGACGGTTTTCTCACAATTCTTCTGTGATTTTCACCCCAATAGTCAGCTGATGACAGGGAGCCTGTCTGCTTCAATGGGTGGAGCGATCGCTTGGTGGGAGAAAGATCAATTTGCAACTAATGCCACAGCTGTAGGCACCCTGATTGAAAACCACAGGTCTTTTGAATGGATGCAGCTCATTTATGTTTCAATGGGGGGGGGGGGGTGGATGATGTGTGGGAGGGAGAAAAATGGAATTATGGGATTTGTAGGCAAAAGAAGAAAACTCAAACAGGAAATACCAGTTCACAAAAAGCTAGCCACAGTGTTATCTCACAACATAGCCATTTAGCCCCAAGACAAGTGCAGATCCTTCCAAACATGTCCATTACTGTCTGGCAGGTATGTACTAAAATCACCTTATGGTGGATAACCCCTTTAATGCATAGGAGTCCAATGGGAGGTCCTATCAGTGAGTGGCCCTGGACTAAGAATAGAAAGAGCAGAAGTTATACTGATATTGTATATATATCAATCTTCTCAGCACCTCTTGCTCTACTACATAGTGCCTATATATTAGATTGCATTTTCATGGTGACAGGTTCTAGAGATGGGCGAATTTTTAAAAAATTTGATTCGGCTGATTCACCAAAGTTTCCAAAAAAATTTGGTTTGATCCGAATAAATTTGTGGCGAATCACTATTAAAAACAACTATTTACAGGCTACAGAGAGCCTCAATAGGGGTGTAGAGCACTTTGCCTTGCCGTAACACACATAGGGAGTGTGCTGGGGTAGTAAAATAATACTGTTATTCAGTACGGTTGCAACAGTAAACAGCATACTCTCTCTTTCTGAACTGTCCCTGCCTGCACTATGGTTTCTTGCAGACTTTGAATGGGGAGTGCTTCCTGTGATGATCTCAATTGGCAGACTATAAAATTACTTCTAAACTCTCCCTGCCTGCCTGTGGTGATGCGGGCTGGAGGTTAATGGATTTCCCCTGTGCTGATCTGTATTGTCAGTAATGCTGATAAGTGACCAAATAGTGTCTACTCTCTCTCTAGCCAGAACAAATGCAGGCTTGAGGTGAATGGATTATCCACTGTAAAAATCTGTATTGTCAGTAACGGTGATTAGTGCGCACACACAGCCTCTGCTCTCAGCAAAACATCCGGGCAATGGCTGCCGAATATATAGGGCTGTGACATCACAGGGCTGGCTGGCTGCTGATAGGCTGCATGCAGCCATGTGATTCAGGGTGATCCCACCTTCCTGCCTTCCCAGACTTCCTTGCCCCTTGTCCTCACACGTGTAGCCGCCATTTTAGCCTCCTGGCCCGCACAAAATGTAGTGAATGAAGCGCAAGGAGATTCGGATTCATTTCGAATCTAAATGAAATTTGGAACCAATTCGACTTCAATTCGCCCATCTCTAACAAGTTCCCTCAAACGTCTTCTGGTTTAGTGATTTGTGCAGTAAGAACTTGATCACTTACCCCCACCAAGGATACAATCTGTTTTGCTGTAGGTATGGTACTATCTGAAATGCTTAGAGGAGATTTAGCAGTGTTCAGGGCCACTTGCACATGGACAGGCTGGCAGTGCAACCAGCCAGTAGACAGAAGGCAGAAACAAAGAAGAATGTCCAGCAGCAGCGGGTACAGTAGGTTGCTGATGCTTCTTTATTAAAGCCCAGGATTAAATACACAAGCAGATACAAGTGCCAACTAGTTTCAGGCCTCAAGGGCCCTTAATCATGACATAATTTTATCAAATGGGCAGAGTGGGCACTTGCACAGGAACCACTCTCTAAGGCAGTGGCCTCAAACTGTGGCCCTCCAGATGTTGCCATTGGCTGTCCGGGCATGCTAGGAGTTGAGGTTTTGCAATAGCTGGAGGGCCACAGTTTGAGACCACTGCTGTCAGGGACCCATTCGGCAAAGCAGAAAAAAATTGAATTCCCTGTTGCTGGCAGCAGGAGGATATGTATAACGAGAAGGTGGTGGGGTGTTCGGTGGGCAATCATGACATCACACTGGGCGCAGCTGCCAGGCTTCCCTGTAGGAGTGCTGCTGTGTGTAGGAGTGCTGCTGCAGCCTTCTTTTCTTCTTTTTGTGTATTTTGTATTTGCCATGGTGGCATGCACCCATGAGTTTGGTTGTTGTGCTGGCTATTTTTATGTGTTGTTTGCATTGCAATTGAGGGAGAGTGGTGGCAGCCCCTCTGTAGCCCTGCACAGATAGTGGATCCTGCATGTTACCCAGTAAGAGGCTATATGCTCAGCAGAGGTGAGTAGAGGGAGTGTGTTAGGGTCCCATCTGAAGTGAGGCTACATCCATGTGGTGGATGGGGGAAATTACCCAATTTTGGGTTCAAATATAGAGTGCTGCTGCAACCTTCTTGATATATATATATATATATATATATATATATATATATATATATATATAGTAATGGGTATGGAAGGGCAGATGTTATTAACCCTTTGTGATCGTGACGCCAGGGCGTGGTTTACCTAATTCACCACCCGAGGTATAGCCGATGATTCCTGGGCCAGGCACAGGGTAAATAATCACTCCAACACAAGGTTACAGAACAATGGCTTTTTACTGAGGCAGACAAGGTGTTACAGTCTATACAGCTCAGTTCAGCTCCAAGGAGATTCAGGGTAAACTTCGGGAAGCTTATCGGCTTGCTGGGACTTATAGTTATAATTGACTTGACTGAGGCAGCCACGCTTGTTAACAGACTTGACTTGACTGACTTTCTTGGACTGGACTAGAATCTTCACTGGTTTAGGTCCTACCTTGCAGCTTTGACTTTCACTACAGGTGCAGGGGTTAACTTGCAGTAGCAGTGTGGTTGCAGGACTAGGCCTCAGGCCTCCTTCTGGATCACACAGACAAACTCCTCAGCTCTTCACTTCACTGTACCTCAGCAAGATCTGACTAGGCTTGCTCCTAACAGCTCTGTATGAGAGAAATTTAGAGGCGTCCCATTGGTCACCTGTCACCTGATAAGTCACCTGTTCACCTTGCATACCTCCCCTTGACAACAGGGTTACTATGAACATTATTTAACCCCTTAACGACCACGGACGTAAATGTACGTCCTGGTTTGGCGGGACTTCCCGCACCAGGACGTACATTTACGTCCTGTGTATGACCACGAGCATCGGAACGGTGCTCGCGTCATACACGGCAGGTTCCGGCTGCCAACATCAGCCGGATCCCGCCCGTAATGGCCAACATCCGCGATCGCGCGGATGTCCGCCATTAACCCCTCAGATGCCGTGATTAGGGTTGCCACCTTTCCCTCAGAAAAATACCGGTCATGGGTGTGGCTATGTGGGGGTGGAGCTACAAAAGGGGAGGGGCCAGATTGCTGAGGGATCAGGGGTTTAAGAAATGGCACGGGGGATGGGAGGGGGGTTTAAGAAATGGCATAGGGGATTGGAGGGATACAATATATATGCGGGGGGAATTTTCCTATATCGCACAAAAAATTTACATTTAGAGAATACCTACCAAAACCCTATTTATGCCAGCGGCGGCGGTAGTGGTGGTGCGCGACAGCAACGCTGGCTCTCTCTGATGACGAGTGACGTCCCCCTGCGCAACGTCAGATAAACAGGCTAATCAGACAGTATCACACATGACAGGATTAGATACACAGGCTCAGCAGATAGTATCCCACATGACAGATGTGGATGTACAGGCTCAGCAGACAGTATCACACATGACAGTATTAGATACACAGGCTCAGCTCACAGTATCACACATGACAGGATTAGATACACAGGCTCAGCAGACAGCATCGCACATGACAGGATTAGATACATAGGCTCATCAGGCAGTATCGCACATGACAGGATTAGATACACAGGCTCATATCCCACATGACAGATTTGGATATACAGGCTCAGCAGACAGTATCATGACAGGATTAGATACAGAGCGGAGCAGATAGTTTCACACATTAAAACATTAAATCAGTGTTTCCCAACCAGGGTGCCTCCAGCTATTGCAAAACTACAACTCCCAGCATGCCCGGACAGCCAAAGGCTGTCTGGGCATGCTGGGAGTAATAGTTTTGCAACAGCTGGAGGCACCCTGGTTGGGAAACACTGCATTAAATACACAATTTTGCAGAGAGGTCTCACCAGTCTCTTGTCTTCACTTTCTCATTTCCCCGGCGGCTCCAGGTTAGGAATGTCCGGGGTTGAGGAGGAATGGGGTGGGCAATTATTTATCCCATGGGGCCACATGAGAAACTAAAAATATTGTGGAGGGCCGGGTAGTTTTTCCCCAGATTAGGCAGCATAGTTGTCCCCCAGATCAGGCAGCATAGTTGACCCCCAGATTAGGAGCACAGTTGTCCCCCAGATTAGGAGCATAGCTGTCCCCCAGAGTAGGCAGCATAGATGTCCCCCAGATTAGGCAGCATAGATGTCCCCCAGATTAGGCAGCATAGCTGTCCCCCAGATTAGGCAGCATAGTTGTCCCCCAGATTAGGCAGCATAGCTGTCCCCCAGATTAGGCAGCATAGCTGTCCCCCAGATTAGGCAGCATAGCTGTCCCCCAGATTAGGCAGCATAGCTGTCCCCCAGATTAGGCAGCATAGATGTCCCCCAGATTAGGCAGCATAGATGTCCCCCAGATTAGGCAGCATAGATGTCCCCCAGATTAGGCAGCATAGATGTCCCCCAGATTAGGCAGCATAGTTGTCCCCCAGATTAGGCAGCATAGTTGTCCCCCAGATTAGGCAGCATAGTTGTCCCCCAGATTAGGAGCACAGTTGTCCCCCAGATTAGGCAGCATAGTTGTCCCCCAGATTAGGCAGCATAGATGTAACCCAGATTAGGAGCACAGTTGTCCCCCAGATTACGAGCATAGTTGTCCCCCAGATCAGTATAGTTGTCCCCCAGATCAGTATAGTTGTCCCCCAGATTAGGCAGCTCCCCCCCCCCACACACACACACACATATATACACACACACACCTATATATACACACACACCTATATATACACACACACACATATATACACAGACACACATGCACAGACACATGTAAACACACACACATATATACACAGACACATATATACAGACACATATATGCAGACACATATATACACAGACACTCACCCGCCCTGCGCTGCAGATGGAGACACTCACTATACACGGCCTCTCCTCCTCTCCCCTCCCTGCTCTGCCTATGGAGGGTTGTAAGACTGCACGGGGCAGAGAGAAGGAGGGGGAGGGAGGAGACAGGAGGTGCACGCCCCCTCCCCAGCACTGTACAATCTCTTCCTGTCATCGCACGGAGCTCTCCCTGTCACAGGCTGCTGGTGTCAGACCTGGGCATTGTACGGCCGGTCATGAAAGAAGTGCTCTTCTGGGGATGCTGCTCAGTCCGCCCCTGTCAGTGAATGAAAAATACCGGCCATTGCATGGCCGGTATTTTTCATCCAAACTTACCGGCACAGCCCGGAATGTAGATGAAAATACCGGCTGTGCCGGTAAAATACCGGCAGGGTGGCAACCCTAGCCGTGATCAATACAGATCACGGCATCTGCGGCATTGCGGTACTTTGAATGGATGATCGGATCGCCCGCAGCGCTGCCGCGGGGATCCGATCATCCAGCATGATAGCCGGAGGTCCCCTCACCTGACTCCGGCCGTCTCCCGGGATCTTCTGCTCTTGTCTGAGATCGAGCAGACCAGAGCAGAAGATCATCGATAATACTTATCAGTGCTGTGTCCTATACATAGCACTGCACAGTATTAGCAATCAAAGGATTGCTATAGATAGTCCCCTATGGGGACATAAAAAGTGTAAAAAAAAAGTTGAAAAATTTAAATAAATAAAAAAGTTAAAAATCCCCTCCCCCAATAAAAATTGTCAGTTTTTCCCATTTTACCCCCAAAAAGTGTAATTTTTTTTTTAAATAAACATATTTGGTATCGACGCATGCGTAAATGTCCGAACTATCAAAATATAATGTTAATGATCCCATACGGTGAATGGCGTAAACGTAAAAAAAAAACAAGTCCAAAAATGCTGCTTTTTGTCACATTTTATAAAAAAAAATTAATAAAAAATTATCTAAAAGTTTTATATATGCAAATGTAGTATCTAAATAAAGTAAAGATGACGACGCAAAAAATTAGCCCTCATACCGCCCTATATACGAAAAAAGGAAAAAGTTATAGGTGGTCAAAATAGGGCGATTTTAGATTTTGTACAAAAAGTTTTAGATTTTTTTTAAGCGGTACAAAAGAATAAAAGTATCTAGCCATGGGTATCATTTTAATCGTATTGACCCACATAATAAAGAACACATCTCATTTTTACCATAAATTGTATAGTGTGAAAACGAACCCCTCCAAAATGTGCATAATTTTGGTTTTCATTAAAATTTCCTCCCTAAAAAATGTTTTGGGGGGGTTCGCCATATATTTTAGGGTAAAATGAGAGGTTTCATTACAAAGTACAATTGGTCACGCAAAAAACAAGCCCTTATATGGGTCTGTAGATGGAAATATAAAAGAGTTATGGATTTTAAAAGGCAAGGAGGAAAAAACGAAAACGCAAAAATAAAATTGGCCTGGTCCTTAAGGTGAAAATGGGCCTGGTCCTTAAGGGGTTAAAGGGACAAACACCTCAAAAGATTAACCAACACATGACATGAGAGTTTATAGTCCTTAGGAGGGATGAGGATCCAGGGGGACACTGGAATGGAATCCGCCACACAGGATGGGCAGGTGTACAGAATAACAGATTCTGTACTGGGCCATCATACAGTCACGGCCATAAATGTTTGCACCCCTGAAATTTTTCAAGAAAATGAAGTATTTCTCACAGAAAAGGATTGCAGTAACACATGTTTTGCTATACACATGTTTATTCCCTTTGTGTGTATTGGAACTAAACCAGAAAAGGGAGGAAAAAAAGCAAATTGGACATAATGTCACCAAACTCCAAAAATGGGCTGGACAAAATTATTGGCACCCTTAACTTAATATTTGGTTGCACACCCTTTGGAAAAAATAACTGAAATCAGTGGCTTCCTATAACCATCAATAATCTTCTTACACCTCTCAGCTGGAATGTTGGACCACTCTTCCTTTTCAAACTGCTCCAGGTCTCTCTTATTGGAAGGCGCCTTTTCCCAACAGCAATTTTAACCCCTTAAGGACTCAGGGTTTTTCCGTTTTTGCACTTTCGTTTTTTCCTCCTTAACCTTTTAAAAATCATAACCCTTTCAATTTTTCACCTAAAAATCCATATTATGGCTTATTTTTTGCATCGCCAATTCTACTTTGCAGTGACATCAGTCATTTTACCCAAAAATGCACAGCGAAACGGAAAAAAAAATCATCGTGCGACAAAATCGAAGAAAAAATGCCATTTTGTAAATTTTGGGGGCTTCCGTTTCTACGCAGTGCATATTTCGGTAAAAATGACACCTTATTATTATTCTGTAGGTCCATACGGTTAAAATGATACCCTACTTATATAGGTTTGATTTTGTCGCACTTCTGGAAAAAATCATAACTACATGCAGGAAAATTTATGCGTTTAAAAATGTCATCTTCTGACCCCTATAACTTTTTTATTTTTCCACGTACAGGGTGGTATGAGGACTCATCTTTTGCGCTGTTATCTGAAGTTTTTATCGGTATGATTTTTGTTTTGATCGGACTTTTTGATCACTTTTTATTCATTTTTTTAATGGTATAAAAAGTGACCAAAAATGCGCTTTCTTTGACTTTGGAATTTTTTTGCGCGTACGCCATTGACCGTACGGTTTAATTAATTATATATTTTTATAGTTCGGACATTTACGCACGCGGTGATACCACATACGTTTATTTTTTTTTTTTTTACACAGTTTTTTTTTTTAATGGGAAAAGGGGGGTGATTCAAACTTTTATTAGGGAAGGGGTTAAATGACCTTTACTAACACTTTTTTTTTACATTTTTTTTGCAATGTTATAGCTCCCATAGGGACCTATAACACTGCACACACTGATCTTTTACACAGATCACAGGCGTGTATTAACACGCCTGTGATCAGTGTTATCGGCACTTGACTGCTCCTGCCTGGATCTCAGGCATGGAGCAGTCATTCGCCGATCGGACACCGAGGAGGCAGGTAAGGGCCCTCCCGGTGTCCTGTCAGCTGTTCGGGACGCCGCGATTTCACCGCGCCGGTCCCGAACAGCCCGACTGAACAGCCGGGTCACTTTCACTTTCGCTTTAGAAGCGGCGGTCAGCTTTGACCGCCGCTTCTAAAGGGTTAATACCGCACATCGCCGCGATCGGCGATGTGTGGTATTAGCCGCGGGTCCCGGCCGTTGATGAGCGCCGGGACCGACGCGATATGATGCAGGATTGCGGCGCGATCCCGCTTCATATCGCGGGAGGCGGCGCAGGACGTAAATATACGTCCTGTGTCGTTAAGGGGTTAAGATCTCTCCACAGTTGTTCAATGGGATTTAGATCTGGACTCATTGCTGCCACTTCAGAACTCTCCAGCGCTTTGTTGCCATCCATTTCTGGGGGCTTTTGACATATGTTTGGGGTCATTGTCCTGCTGGAAGACCCAAGATCTCAGACGCAAACCCAGTTTTCTGACACTGGGCTGTACAGTGCGACCCAAAATCCGTTGGTAATCCTCAGATTTCATGATGCCTTGTACACAAAACTCTTCTGACGCGTTTCGCTCTATCAGCGCGTAGTCATAGAAAGGTGATTTAGTCATTTTAGTCATTTTCTATGACTAAGCGCTGATAGCGCGAAACGTGTCAGAAGAGTTTTATCTCCTGTTGTATCCTGTATGAACATGTTCAATAAAGACAAGGCATTATTCCTTTTATTATAATTTTTTTATTTAGAACATTACTGCATTCATGTAAAACATAACTTCATCATTAAACATTTCGTCAAGCAGTCAGTCTCTTTTGTTCTATATCAAATATTGTTATTGTGAAATTATATTATTAGTGTGATATGTTGGACTGACTATACGAACAGAGAAAAGCCATCACCGATTTCTTGATGATCCAAGCGGGTTGGGGTACTCCCCTGTGTAACTTCAATGTCAACCACTGGCAGCTCATAAGTGACACCTGCCGTTTGGTCAGGCCCTTTGAGGAAGCCACATTATTACGGGATTACGGGATGAACGTCATTCCATTGCTTCATTTACTACATGGAAATGATGGCTGGTCAGGGCACTGGAGATGTGGCACCTACATCTCACAGCCACATGAGCCCTGTGGGGCCTGAACTGGAGGAGGGGTACCGTGGAACACAGTTTAGGCTTCGCGAAATGGGTGGTTTTTCTGGTCATCCGACAGGAGAGGAGGAGCAGGAGCAGCTAGAGGAGCTAGAGGGTCATGAGAAAGGGGGGGACAGAGGACCTAGACACATTGTGGCAGTATGCAGTGGATATGGAGGCAGGGAGTCCCTCAGAGTCACTTGCACAAATAGCACGATGTATGCTCGCTTGCTTGCGTAGTGACAGCCATATTGTCACCATTCGGCAGCGGGATGGCTTCTTGCTCTCTACCTTATTGGACCCTCGCTACCGGCATAAAATGGGGGCCTTTTTTACACCCACTGAGAGGGAGGACAAACTGACCTTCTACAGAGACATCCTACGTAGTCAGTTAGCTGATGCCTATCGGTTCCATCTTCCATCCTCTCTCAGGTCTGACTCGGAAGACCCTCTGCACCCACCTTCCACTGCCATGGCTGCTGGGGAGGGGTGGGGTGACAGGATCAGTACCAGCTCCATCAGCAGCAGCCTGAGTCTACAGTCGCTGATGAGCAGCTTTCTTCACCCTTATAGTGAAGCAACTCATCAGCAGCAGGTAGACCTGGAGCAGGACCTGAACCAGCAGGTGGTGGCATACCTTGAAATGACCATGCTAACACACCTTGAAGATTCGCTAGACTTCTGGGCAGCCAAACTTGATTTGTGGCCGCAACTAGCAGAGATTGCCCTGGAAAAGCTGTCCTGCCCGGCCAGTAGTGTGCCATCAGAGCGGGTGTTTAGTGCGGCGGGGGCCACAGTCACCCCAAGGAAAACTCGTCTGTCCACCAAAAATGTGGAGAGACTGACCTTTGTGAAGATGAATCAGCCATGGATCAGTCAGGATTTCCACCCACCATTGCCTGATGCCTCAGAGTAGATTGACCATGGTGCCACACCAACACTTCACAAATATGGTTAGTGCCCAACAGATTTAAGGCACTGCTCCCCAGTTACAGACATTCCTCCGCATCAGACCACAAGTAAGGATATGCATTACGTAAAACGTAACTTTTAATAATATTCTTAGGATAAAAATAAAATATATGTACCCAAAATTTTTTTTAAATCAAACAAAAAGAAAGGTGTGCAAAAAACATCAAGTGCGACCTACACCACCAAGTATTGATGTGATGCACAGACCTCTAAAAGGTGCAAGGGAACAACATATGGTCCATTGTAAATTACCGGTGGGGGTAAAAACTTCCCCTGTAAGGCCCTACTCTCAAATTATTTATTCCTTTCTTGGCAAGTGTTACTCGCCCCACATAGGAAGGGCGGCCCCACATAGGAAGCTCGACCTATTTCCCCCTACAAACACTGCCATTTCCCAGGGTTTTTAAGTGGAAATAGGGAGAGTTCCTGTAGAGGTCTTTGCATCGCATCAATACTTGGTGGTGTAGGTGGCACATGGTGTTTTTGTGCACACCTTTCCTTTTGTTTGATTTAAAAAAAAATTTGGGGTCCATATAGTTTATCCTAAGCATATTATTAAAAGTTACGTTTTACGTAATGCAAATCCTCAATACTTACTTGTGCACTCTAACACTTTTACAAAAGAGACTGTTTTCTTCTGCCTACCTGCCTCAGCTACTATTCTGATCCTGCCACCTACCTGATGCCACACATCTGATGCCAAGTTCTCCTTTTTTTCACCCACCGGGTACTGGTATCACCACCCGCTGCACCTCTCTGCCACAAGGTCACTTTCAGGACTCCTGATGCTGCTGCTGCCACCTCCAGGCTGTCTCATTCTGCCACCAAATGTTCTCCTCATGCTGCCGCCACCTCCATGCTGTTTCATTCAGGCACTATATGGTCTCCTCATGCTGCTGCCATCTCCACGCTGTGTCATTCAGCCACTATATGGTCTCCTCATGCTTCCGCCACCTCCAGGCTGTGTCATTAAGCCACTATATGGTCTCCTCATGCTTCCGCCACCTCCAGGCTGTGTCATTCAGCCGCTATATGTTCTCCGCATGCTGCCGCAAACTCCATGCTGAGTCATTCAGCCACTATATGGTCTCCTCATGCTTGCATTGAAGGGGCGGGGTGTGATCTCACGAGGGGCGTGGTCGACCCCCGAAGCCCTCACCCAGTGTTCGGAAATAAATGTTCAGCTCCTCTAAGCAACCACAGATGTTTCACTTGCACTTTAGATGCTGTGATCGTCATTGAGCACGATGTCTAAAGGGTTAAATGATGGGCAGGGGTGGGATAGGCAGTGATTGTCTGGCTACTGATGGTAACCAACATAAACTGCTCTGAGGATAGCGCACCTCCTGCGTCGGGGCGTTTGGTTGTTAATCTGGCAATAAGTGAGTTACCTGCAGTGCCTTGCATAAGTTTTAACTTTTTGCCCATGAGCCCTCATACAGCATCGTATATGGAAAAATAATCCAGTTATAGGGGTCAGAAGGTGGTGTTTTAAAGGGGTAGTCCAGTGGTGAAAAACATATCCCCTATCCTAAGGATAGGGTATACGTTTCAGTCGCGGGGGGTCCGACCGCTGTGGCCCCCCGCGATCTTCTGTATGGGGCCCGGGCTCGCTGGCCAGATAGCGGGTGCACGAAGCGGAGGCAGACACCCCCTCAATACAACTCTACAGCAGAGCTGGAGATTGCCAAAGGCAGCGCTCAGGCTCTGCCATAGAGTTGTATTGAGGGGGCGTGTCAGCTGCCGCATCGTGCGGTGGTCAACACGCCCCCTTCCTGTCGGCTGTCGGGGCCCCGTAGAGGAAATCGCGCGGGTCCCAGCAGTCCTTAGGATAGGGGATACGTTTTTCACCACTGGATATCTCCTTTAAGCATACTCATTACCCAAAAAATTATAATATTTAAAAAGTAGTAAAACAAAACTTTTATAAACTTTTATCATTGTAATTGTGTGGACCTACAGAATAAAGAGAACATGTCGTTTTTACTGTAAAGTGCTGAAAAACAAAAATCCCCATAAGTTGCAAAATGGCATGTTTTTTTTTTAAATTTTTTTATTTTGTCCCATAAATAATTATGTCATTATTTTGCCATAGGGTCTGTGTTAAAATGGGTTAAAGTAGGATTGGTGGCGCAAAAAAAGCCCTCATATGGATCTGTAAGGAGGAAATTGGAAGTGTAATGAAAAGTGGCTAGAGATGAGCGAACTTACAGTAAATTCGATTTGTCACGAACTTCTCCGGCTCGGCAGTTGATGACTTTTCCTGCATAAATTAGTTCAGCTTTCCGGTGCTCCGGTGGGCTGGAAAAGGTGGATACAGTCCTAGGAGACTCTTTCCTAGGACTGTATCCACCTTTTCCAGCCCACCGGAGCACCTGAAGGCTGAACTAATTTACGCAGGAAAAGACATCAACTGCTGAGCCGAGAAGTTCGTGACGAATCGAATTTACTGTAAGTTCGCTCATCTTTAAAAGTGGCCAGTGCGGTACAAAATGGTGGACTGAAGGAGGATTAATAAATTATTAAAAAAGCAGAGGTTTACTATTTCATCTAAAGGCATGCATATACAGTGGTCCCTCAAGTTACAATATTAATCGGTTCCAGGACGACCATTGTATGTTGAGACCATATCTCTATGGAAACCTGGTAATTGGTTCTGAAGCCCCAAAATGTCATCAAAAATAGGAAAAAGTGAGGATTAAAGAAAAATAAGTAGATAACAAATATAGATAAAGCAAATCCTTCCATATAAAAGTAAGAAAGATCTGCTGGGAGCTGTAATCACTGTCTATGTCAGAGTTTCCCAGCCAGGGTGCCTCCAGCTGTTGGAAAACTACAACTCCCAGCATGCTCGGACAGCCGTTGGCTGTCCGAACATGCTGGGAATTGTAGTTTTGCAACAGCTGAAGGCATCCTGGTTGGGAAACAATGGTATATGTAGAGGACAGGAGCTTCTTCGGGGTCCTATACAGTACACACAGTGTCCCCAAATGGAGCCGCCATTACTTGGTGTCCAAAGGAGCAGCTAACCCTGGCACAGGTAAGGAGTAGTACAGAACTTGCAGTTCCTCCCCGTACTGTAGGGGGCGCTATAAGACACCAGTCAGTGCATGCACTTCAGTAATACAGGTGATTTACCAGTAAAAAGCCCATTCTGATTGGTCAGTTCCTCCAGTTGTGACACATTTCACAGATCCGGACTGTCTGTACATTGTATGTTGAGTCTGGTTTCAGGTTACAATGGTCCAGAAAAGACCATTGTATGTTGAAACTATTGTATGTTGAGGCCATTGTAAGTTGAGGGATCACTGTATGTGTATAGGCAAAGAAACACTCCCCCACACATTCCACTTTACTTAAGTATATAGAAGGATTTCTTTTTCCCCAAGTGTGTACAGGAGACTTTCCTTTGCTTACTGTAAAATGACACCATGATTTTCTGTAACCACTTTCTGGGCTGAGCGCTCTATGTCGGCCCAGCAGCCCAGCAATGAAAGAGTTAAAGGGGTACTCTGGTGGAAAAAAAATAAAAAAATCTAATCATCTGGTGCTAGAAAGTTAAACATATTTGTAAATTACTTATTTTTAAAAAACCTAACCCTTCCAGTACTTAGCAGATGTATGCTCCACAGGAAGTTGTGTTGTTCTTTTCAGTCTGACCACAGGGCTCTCTGCTGACACCTATGTCCATGTCAAGAACTGTCCAGAGTAGGAGCAAATCCCCATAACAAACCTCTCCTGCTCTGGACAGTACCTGACATGGACAGAGGTGTCAGCAGAGGGCACTGTGGTCAGACTGAAAAGAACAACACAACTTTCTTTGGCGCATACAGCAGCTGATAAGTACTGGAAGGGTTAGGGTTTTTTAATAGAAGTAATTTACAAATCTGTTTAACTTTCTGGCACCAGTTAATTTGATTTTTTTTTTTTCCATCAGAGTACCCCTTTAACTAGCCCTGCTGGTCCTGTGTAGCCTTTAGCGATGACATCACTGGAGAAGAGACTACACATGAAGATGACAGACAGGAATGAGGCTGGTGAGTATTGCTCTCTTCACATCTTTCCTTTTTCACATGCCCTTATGTTAAATTTTTTTTAAATGCGAACAGACCCTTCATGCACTTTATGGGCACTCTCCAATGGGGAGAGCGCCAAAAATGTACTAACCCATTTTTGTGTCTTTCTTTTCTTCTCATTTTAGATCCGTGAATGTGAAGGACGACTTTGGATTTGCCGAACTACAACTATGACCAGTGTTTAGGATTTTTTTATTTTTTTTTATAAAATGGTTAATGAGGGTTGTGTGTGTGTGGGGGGGGGGGGAGTTAAAAAAAATGTTCAACATGTGTCTTGTTAAATCACTTTTGCAGGTTTAGTAGTGGAAGCCATCTCGAAGAAATCCAAACACTAGCAATAACCCCTCAATATTGTTAAAGGGGTACTCCGGTGGAAAACTAGTGCCAGAAAGTTAAACAGATTTGTAAATTACTTCTATTAAAAAAAAAATCTTAATCCTTCCAGTACTTATTAGCTGCTGAATACTACAGAGGAAATTCTTTTCTTTTTGGAACACAGAGCTCTCTGCTGACATCACGAGCACAGTGCTCTCTGCTGACATCACGAGCACAGTGCTCTCTGCTGACATCTCTGTCCATTTTCTGCCCAGAGTAGGAGAAAATCCCAATAGCAAACATATGCTGCTCTGGACAGTTCCTAAAATGGACAGAGATGTCAGCAGAGAGCACTGTGCTCGTGATGTCAGCAGAGAGCACTGTGCTCGTAATGTCAGCAGAGAGCTCTGTGTTCCAAAAAGAAAAGAATTTCCTCTGTAGTATTCAGCAGCTAATAAGTGCTGGAAGGATTAAGATTTTTTAATTGAATTCATTTACAAATCTGTTTAACTTTCCGGCACCAGTTGATTTAAAAAATAAAAAAAGTTTTCCATCAGAGTACCCCTTTAACCCGATACCCACTGCCACTGCTGGTTGATATGGTGCCAATGCAATGTATTCCATTTAACCCTACAAACTTTTAGCCACAAGCCCCGTGTTCATCAACCAGAGTGCCTCCAGCTGTTGCAAAACTACAACTCCCTGCATGCCCACACAGCCTTTGGCTGTCCGGGCATGCTGGGATTTGTAGTTTTGCAACAGCTGGAGGCACTCTGGTTGATAAACATTTCTCTAGCCAATGCTTTCATCTTTACTACTCCAATACGTCCGACATTTAGATTGTTCAATACTTGACCTCTCAGACGAGAAAGAACAATAACTCTGATTCCCTCTGATTAGACACAACCACTTTCCAGCGTAATCTCTGTGCGAAGAAAGAAAAAAGATGTAACAAAAAAAAATATTCTTTAATGGGTTAAAGTAGATAGGGAAATGAGCAAATATTTTTCATTGTATTTTGTGTTTTAAAAAAGATGCTGAGTTCTGGTCTCTGTTGTTGTAACCCTGTATAAAAGAAAAACACAATCAATTTGTTATAAATATTAAAAAATATATCTATACATGAGTGACTGATAATAGATTTTTCAGGACACAATTCTGTAACTTTTCAAGGTATTGAATTGAAAAATAACTGACATAATGATAGGCTGTAGTACTGTATCTGCACACCAGGTGGAGCTCTATACACAGCAGAGAGGGCTGACTGCTTCCCTCATGTCTAGAATCAGACTCAAAACAACCAAACACAAGAGCAGGGACAGGTACAAAACTGCCACACTGCCCCCCTTGGATATAATACTGCCACACTGCCCCCCTTGGATATAATACTGCCACACTGCCCCCCTTGGATATAATACTGCCACACTGCCCACATTGGATATAATACTACCACACTGCCCACATTGGATATAATACTGCCACACTGCCCCCCTTGGATATAATACTGCCACACTGCCCCCCTTGGATATAATACTACCACACTGCCCCCCTTGGATATAATACTGCCACACTGCCCCCTTGGATATAATACTGCCACACTGCCCACATTGGATATAATACTGCCACACTGCCCACATTGGATATAATACTACCACACTGCCCCCCTTGGATATAATACTGCCACACTGCCCCCCTTGGATATAATACTGCCACACTGCCCCCCCTTGGATATAATACTGCCACACTGCCCACATTGGATATAATACTGCCACACTGCCCACTTGGATATAATACTGCCACATTGCCCCCCATGGATATAATACTGCCACACTGCCCACATTGGATATAATGCTGCCACACTGCCCCCCTTGGATATAATACTGCCACACTGCCCCCCTTGGATATAATACTGCCACACTGCCCCCTTGGATATAATACTGCCACACTGCCCCCCTTGGATATTATACTGCCACACTGCCCCCCTTGGATATAATACTGCCACACTGCCCCCCTTGGATATAATACTGCCACACTGCCCACATTGGATATAATACTGCCACACTGCCACCCTTGGATATAATACTGCCACACTGCCCACATTGGATATAATACTGCCACACTGCCACCCTTGGATATAATACTGCCACACTGCCCACATTGGATATAATACTGCCACACTGCCCCCCTTGGATATAATACTGCCACACTGCCCACCTTGGATATAATACTGGCACACTGCTCCACCCTTGGATATAATACTGCCACACTACCCCCCCCCCCATGGATATAATACTGCCACACTACCCCCCCCCCCCCCCCCCATGGATATAATACTGCCACACTGCCCACATTGGATATAATACTGCCACACTGCCCACATTGGATATAATACTGCCACACTGCCCACATTGGATATAATACTGCCACACTGCCCACATTGGATATAATACTGCCACACTGCCCCCTTGGATATAATACTGGCACACTGCCCCCCTTGGATATAATACTGGCACACTGCCCCCCATGGATATAATACTAGCACACTGCTCCACCCTTGGATATAATACTGCCACACTACCCCCCCCCCCCCCCATGGATATAATACTGCCACACTACCCCCCCCCCCCATGGATATAATACTGCCACACTACCCCCCCCCCCCCCCATGGATATAATACTGTCACACTGCCCCCCCCCCCCCCCCCCCCTGGATATAATACTGCCAAGCACTGCCAGCCTTGGATCTTATATTGCCACATACTGTTCCCCATGAATATAATACTGCCATACACTTCTGGCCTTGGATATAATATTGCCACACTGAATATTCCGCCTCCCCCACCTCAGCACCCTAAGGCAACTGCCTAAGTTGCCTTATTGCAGAACTGGCCGTGGGAGAAGGACACTGGAGGACCTCTCTCCTGTAGAGTGTAATCTCTTATGGTCAGGGTCCTCTCTCCTGTAGAGTGTAAGCTCTTATGGGCAGGGTCCTCTCTCCTGTAGAGTGTAAGCTCTTATGGTCAGGGTCCTCTCTCCTGTAGAGTGTAAGCTCTTATGGGCAGGGTCCTCTCTCCTGTAGAGTGTAAGCTCTTATGTACAGGGTCCTCTCTAATGTAGAGTGTAAGCTCTTATGTACAGGGTCTCTCTCCTGTAGAGTGTAAGCTCTTATGGGCAGGGTCCTCTCTCCTGTAGAGTGTAAGCTCTTATGGTCAGGGTCCTCTCTCCTGTAGAGTGTAAGCTCTTATGGGCAGGGTCCTCTCTCCTGTAGAGTGTAATCTCTTATGGGCAGGGTCCGCTCTCCTGTATAGTGTAAGCTCTTAAGTACAGGGTCCTCTCTCCTGTAGAGTGTAAGCTCTTATGTACAGGGACCTCTCTCCTGTAGAGTGTAAGCTCTTATGGGCAGGGTCCTCTCTCCTGTAGAGTGTAAGCTCTTATGTACAGGATCCTCTCTCCTGTAGAGTGTAAGCTCTTATGTACAGGGACCTCTCTCCTGTAGAGTGTAAGCTCTTATGGGCAGGGTCCTCTCTCCTGCAGAGTGTAAGCTCTTATGTACAGGGTCCTCTCTCCTGTAGAGTGTAAGCTCTTATGGGCAGGGTCCTCTCTCCTGTAGAGTGTAATCTCTTATGGTCAGGGTCCTCTCTCCTGTAGAGTGTTAGCTCTTATGGGCAGGGTCCTCTCTCCTGTAGAGTGTAAGCTCTTATGGGCAGGGTCCTCTCTCCTGTAGAGTGTAATCTCTTATGGGCAGGGTCCTCTCTCCTGTAGAGTGTAAGCTCTTAAGTACAGGGTCCTCTCTCCTGTAGAGTGTGAGCTCTTAAGTACAGGATCCTCTCTCCTGTAGAGTGTAAGCTCTTATGGGCAGGGTCCTCTCTCCTGTAGAGTGTAAGCTCTTATGTACAGGATCCTCTCTCCTGTAGAGTGTAAGCTCCTATGTACAGGGTCCTCTCTCCTGTAGAGTATAAGCTCTTATGGGCAGGGTCCTCTCTCCTGTAGAGTGTAAGCTCTTATGTACAGGGTCCTCTCTCCTGTAGAGTGTAAGCTCTTATGTACAAGGTCTTCTCTCCTGTAGAGTGTAAGCTCTTATGTACAGGGACCTCTCTCCTGTAGAGTGTAAGCTCTTATGTACAGGGTCCTCTCTCCTGTAGAGTATAAGCTCTTATGTACAGGGACCTCTCTCCTGTAGAGTGTAAGCTCTTATGGGCAGGGTCCTCTCTCCTGTAGAGTGTAAGCTCTTATGTACAGGGACCTCTCTCCTGTAGAGTGTAAGATCTTATGTACAGGGTCCTCTCTCCTGTAGAGTGTAATCTCTTATGTACAGGGTCCTCTCTCCTGTATAGTGTACGCTCTTATGTACAGGATCCTCTCTCCTATATAGTGTAAGCTCTTATGTACAGGGTCCTCTCTCCTGTAGAGTGTAAGCTCTTATGTACAGGATCCTCTCTCCTATAGAGTGTAAGCTCTTATGTACAGGGTCCTCTCTCCTGTAGAGTATAAGCTCTTATGGGCAGGGTTCTCTCTCCTGTAGAGTGTAAGCTCTTATGGACAGGGTCCTCTCTCCGGTAGAGTTTAAGCTCTTATGTACAGGGTCCTCTCTCTTGTAGAGTGTAAGCTCTTATGTACACGGACTTCTCTCCTGTGTAGTGTAAGCTCTTATGTACAGGGTCCTCTCTCCTGTAGAGTGTAAGCTCTTATGTACAGGGTCCTCTCTCCTGTAGAGTGTAAGCTCTTATGTACAGGGTCCTCTCTCCTGTAGAGTGTAAGCTCTTATGTACAGGGTCTTCTCTCCTGTAGAGTGTAAGCTCTTATGGGCAGGGTCCTCTCTCCTGTAGAGTGTAAGCTCTTATGGACAGGGTCCTCTCTCCTGTAGAGTGTAAGCTCTTATGGGCAGGGTTCTCTCCCGTGTAGAGTGTAAGCTCTTATGGGCAGGGTCCTCTCTCCTGTAGAGTGTAAGCTCTTATGTACAGGGTGATCTCTCCTGTGTAGTGTAAGCTCTTATGGGCAGGGTCCTCTCTCCGGTAGAGTGTAAGCTCTTATGTACAGGGTCCTCTCTCCTGTAGAGTGTAAGCTCTTATGGACAGGGTCCTCTCTCCTGTAGAGTGTAAGCTCTTATGGGCAGGGTTCTCTCTCCTGTAGAGTGTAAGCTCTTATGGGCAGGGTTCTCT